>NW_020838017.1:974889-1126739 GCF_003676395.1 Aethalodelphis obliquidens
AAAAAAAAAAAAAAAAAAAAAAAAAGACATGCCAGAACTTCCCTGGTGGTCCAGTGGTTAAGACTTCATGCTCCCAATGCAGGGGGCCTGAGTTCCATCCCTGGTCGGGAAACTAGATCCTGCATGCCGCAACTAAGAGCCCACATGATGAAACTAAGACTTGGTGCAGCCAAATAAATAAATACTTTAAAAAATAAAATAAAAAGACATGCCTGTTATTCAAACGGCTCCCTGGTAAGCATTTATATACAAGTGGAAGAACATTAATTTAGACCTTAGGGTTTCCCTTTAGTATATGTTAATTTCTTTAGGCACCTAACTTCAAAGAAATTAGATATGTTCCAGGGAGAATACATTATTTCCAAGACTTTAGTTGCCACTATGTATACATTTTTTTCTTAAAAAGGACTCATGAGTAACATTTTTCTATTTTTAAATGTTAATAAACTTCATTCATAGAGCTTGCATTTGAAATGAGAAAATTATTAAAACCCTCAAGAGTTGCTCCAGAGAACACAGGGTTTAAAATGTCAATGAAATCAATCGAGATGGTTTGATTTTTAATTGTGGTAAAGCAAAAACAGCTGGTATCTCCACACACGCAAAAAAAAAAAACCTTAAAGAGAAAAAGCCCTCTAGATTTTGGAGTTCAGAAATTGTGAATGTTAAAAATAGTTTTGCTGGGCTTCCCTGGTGGCGCAGTGGTTGAGAATCTGCCTGCCAATGAAGGGGACACGGGTTCGAGACCTGGTCTGGGAAGATCCCACATGCCACGGGGCAACTGGGCCCGTGAGCCACAACTACTGAGCCTGCGCATCTGGAGCCTGTGCTCCGCAACAAGAGAGGCCGTGACAGTGAGAGGCCCGCGCACCGCAACTAGAGAAAGGCTTCGCACAGAAACGAAGACCCAACACAGCCAAAAATAAATAAATAAAAATAAAATAAATTAAAAATAAAAGTTCTGCTAATTCTATTGAAACTTTCTGAAAGAGTACAAGAATCAATTTTTTTTTCTAAAACGTTCTACCCATGAAGAGGAAGCTTCTAACGTCAACACAATCTGTTCCTGTTGAGCATAACATGGCTGTAACCCATCATCAGATTTTTGTCATTAAATGCAGTAGGAAGGCAATAAGAGAGAAAATTACATGTCTAAGCATTTGTGACCATTTTTGAGCTCTAGAAAAAAAATGTTTACCAGTTCCTAGCTTCTAGTTTAGTACTTTTTGCCACCAGAATATACTGTTTCTTCAATAGCTTTTTTTAGGGCAAAGTCTCAAATCTCATTTATGGGAACTCTTTTCTCACTAATGCCTGACGGAGTTCTCTCTGCTCCTCTCCAGGACATCCTTTCCCCTTCAGATAATAGAATGCTTTGCAATCTAGGAAAACACATCAATTTTGTTGAGAAAAGGACAGAACTCCTGTACTTGGCAAGAGAAGGCAACTTAAAATTCCAAGATGATTTTTCCTGATGAGGCCCATTTGAAGGGAGGGCATTTATACTAAAAGCAAACAGTTATCATTGCTAGTAAACATGACATCTCTTTGATTGTCATGCTCTGATTGCTGCTGCTGCTGTTTGAATAAGAGCTGTTCTGGTCACTATCCATCTTCCTGTTTAGCAAGAAAGATCCAATACCAACATAGTAAAATTTGAAGTGCCCCACTAGAGAAAGTAATTTTGTGCTAAGGAACTTTGGCCCCATGGGGAGGCTGATTCATAGTAACTCCAACCAAAAGTGCTCCTACGAGGTTAAAAGATTTTCATAAATATATTTAATATTGAAACACAAATACCTAATGCAGCAAAGTATATGGCTCCTTCCAGTCAACTTCCTACAGCCAATTAAAATTGTCCTCTATTTACCCCCAGAAGCTGTCACAACTACTTTCCACCTTTCCAGTTTTAGCGCATTCCATTACTCGTTCACCATTCCCTGTTTTCCATCCAAACGGGAGAACTACAAAAAAAATGATGCAAGGTTTTCCTGTTTTTCTATTTCTCTTCATATCGTCTCATGCCAACATTTTGTCAGTTCTTTAAGATCTAGAATTCATATGGCACATTGTAATAGAAACAATTAGGGTGACCCGAGATTTAACACACTTTCTCTTTTCTTAAAAGAGAAGGAGGTCACTGGCTATGCTGGTGCTATGGGACTCTTCCGTTTGGACATGGCCAAGTGCTCTAAGGTGGACACTGGTCCCCAAAGGGGCCAATCAGATCCTTTGAATGAGGTACTGAAACTGGAACAGAAAGACCCAGGATTCTCTGATCTAGAGCTGTTGGCATGTTCTTTACTATGTATACACATGTTCCTTCCTGAGTTTAGTACCTGAATCAATGAAATGATGGTCCCTGGATGATCTCTACTGAATGTTTTTAGACACCATGAGAAATTTCTCACTTTTGATTTCTCTCACCAACTCACCTTCTGTATCATCCATGGTCCCTTTCCTAGGCTCTCTTCCCTCGGCTGTCATTTTCTCTTTGCAAATTAAAGCCCACTGTCCTTGTTTCCTCTGCAAGTGTCAGATCTTAAAACTCACATCTGTTAATAAACTCATCAAGCCATTTACAGAACGTTCTTACTGATGCAGCATGATTTCATCAAGAGGAAAGATTCTGAGCTTAAGAACCAAAAGTTCTCCATTCCATCCTGTCCAGGTTGAACACGAACCAACCCCGGGACCTTGGGCAAGTCACACAGCCTGACTGAACCTCAGTACTCCTCTATAACTTGAAGCCAATAATTACACCTCCCCGACTCCTCCCTCACAGAATCTTGTGAGGAGCAAATAAGACAAAGGTTGTAAAAGGTGTTTGGAACCTATAAAGTACTTTGTAAACCAAAAAGTTCATAAAAATGTTAATTGATTTACTTCTCTTTTAAGGCTGAATCATATTTTATTGAATATATATATATATATATATATATATATATACACATCACATTTTCTTCACCTATGGATGAACATAGAGGTTGTTTCAATATCTTGGCTATTACGAATAATGCTGCAATAAACAAGGGAGTACGTATAACTCTTCAAGATCCTAATTTCAATTCTGTTGGGTATATGCCCAGAAATGGGATTGCTGGATCATATGGTAGTTCTATTTCTAATTTTTTTAGGAAACTTTATACTGTTTTCCATAGTGGCTGCATCAATTTACATTCTCCCCAACAGTGTACAATGGTTTTAGTTTCTCCACATCCTTTCCAATACTTATCTTTTAAAAAAAATC
This sequence comes from Aethalodelphis obliquidens, assembly GCF_003676395.1. Lineage (NCBI taxonomy): Eukaryota > Metazoa > Chordata > Mammalia > Artiodactyla > Delphinidae > Aethalodelphis > Aethalodelphis obliquidens. The sequence continues at coordinate 978,140 of NW_020838017.1, forward strand.
AGAGTCATGCTAACAGGTCTGAGGTGATATCTCATTGTAGTTCTGATTTGCATTTCCCTGATAATTCTGCCATTTGTAACAACAAGGATGATCCTGGAGGACCTTACGCTAAGTGAAATCTGCCAGCCACAGAAGGATAAACACTGCGTGATTCCACTTATGTGAGTATGTGAAATGGTCAAACCATTAGGAATAGAGAATACAATAGTGTTGCCAGGGGTTGGGGGGAAATGGGGAGTCATTATTCAATAGGTCTAAAGTTTCAGTTATGCTAGATGAATAGTTGTAGAGATTTGCTCTACAACAGGGTGCCTGTAGTTAACGACATAGTAGTGTACACTTAAAGTTTTGTTAAGAGGGTGGATCTCATGTTAAGTGTTCTTATCACAAAACAAACAAACAGAAACAAAGGAACACAAGGAAACTTTGGGAGGTGATGGATACATCTATTACCTTGATTGTGGTAATGATCACATTTTTTTTTGCATATGTCCAAACTCATCAAATTGTACACATTAAATATGTACAGTTATTTATGTATCAATTATACCTCAATAAAGCTATTAACAATGTTCATTGAGGAGAAATACTAGTATTACTACTAATAGCAGCAGCAGCAGTAGTAAAAAGGAGAAAATCTAGAATATAAATGGAATTTCAACACTCTCCAAAGATGAAAGAAATATAGATATATATAGATATATATACATATATATAAAAGTCAATAGGATAAAGAAAAAATTTCACCAGTATACATTTTAGGGAAGGAAGTATATGTGTATAAAATCTCCCTGCTGAGTACTTGGGGTAAAAGAGGAGACACCCAGGTGTGTGTACAGTTGACCAGCACATAGTAATGGGAGTCTGCTCTTCAGCTGTTTCAGGAAGGAAGGATGGGTAATGAGAGAGAAAGAGAAAGTTGGTGGATATGGAGCCAGAACGATGGCTGATTTCAAGCCGTCCTGTGAAACCCACATCATCAGTATTTTTTATGGAGCTGGTGAAGGCAAGCACAAACGCCCAACTCTGTGGCACAGGAGGGGCAGGGAAGACAGAAGCATGTGTAACTGAGCCAGAGAAACTGGTGGAAATGGTGGGGGGCTGTGGACAGTCACTCGCCATGGACTTGAATTCAGGTCAGCTCTTAGCAATTTTCTTAAGGGCAACTAACTTCTGGCTTATACTACAAACCAAACTCGCCATCTACCCACCAATACTGGCTCCCACTTCCACTAGTAGCACTACAGTATTTAATTTTTTTTTTTTTTCCTTCTCTTGCCTCATATCCAGCTAGTGCCCAAGCCCTGGCAAATTTTTTATTCAACTGTCAGCTGAAGTTATGCGTGATATGCACAAATTAGTCATTTCTAACCCTGACATTATTTTCCTTGCCAATTTAAGTTGGTTTCAGGGGAGGCTGGATTACATCTAACGTTTAGAGTTATTAAATACAGCCCCATAATGATCATACTCGCACCCCAGCTGTTTCTGAAATATCACTGTTATTTCCTGCAGAATTATAGATACCCTGGGTCCACTGTTTGTTTATGACAAACAGTCTCACGTTAATGGGGAGCCATTAGTTTTGCCTTCAGGGAAGGTTTTGTTTTATTTACACAGGCTACTAGGAGAAAAATGAGGTTGTGCACAGTGAGGGTGATTGATGGTGGAGTTTCCAGGGCACAAGGATCTGCAGCAGAACAGTCCAAGTTCTGCACAGGGGTTCAATGTCCCTTCAAGGTTGCTGGTAGGCTAAGCAACAACGCCAGTTTTCATCAGTTGTTGGATCTTTTTATTGTTGTTGTTCGCTTGCCCCAGTAGGAGATACTCAGCTTGTTGCCTGGGCTTTGTTTCCTGCCTTTGTTTTAATCAGGCTGCCCAGAGGAAGGGAAGAATTAGACCTGAGATTCTGAGGCAGTGAGTTAACAACTCCTCATTCCAAAGTTTCACCACTAAGGCAAAAGGTAGCAGGAACATGGAACCAGATTCCAGGCTCTTCCCACCTACTAGTTATCCTTTAAAATATTTCCAAAGGAATGACCCATTGAGATGTTGATGACTCTCCCACATCAACCTTCTTGCTATTAAGAATCTTTTAAAATGTTCTCTTATTAATTAAAATTATTTGTCCTCTTATAAACAACTGTCTAAGGAGTGATTTTGATCAATATAGGCTGAATAAGTTATTCTGTCCTGATTCACACTGGGTTTACATTTTCTAGTTTGGGCCTTTACAATAATCAAATTAGTTATGAGATAGGTAGGGGTGTTTAAAGCAGGGGAAAGCAGTGGAATGGAGTGGAGAACATAGTAAGAAGAGGATAAACTGTCGAGAGCACTGAATAGGTTGGTGATGGAAAGTCCAAAACCCATGTTGACACGTAGCACTAAGAGGAGATCTGGTGGAACAGGACCGAGTTACCAGTGAACAATGTCATCAGATACCCAGATAGACATATGGGACTGGGGTCATACCACAGAGCAGGGACAGGGATGGGATCAGGGGGCGGTTGATGGGGATGTGAATCCAGAGGTAGGTCTGAGATAAACAGATACACCTTGAGGAGGGGAGTGGATGTGCTAATTACCTTAGCCAAAGGACTACAACAAACTCAGACCTCAGGCCTCTATATAAGCAGGGACAAAGGGGAGGTTTGTGACTCTAAAGATTCAAAGAGCAAGCAGCTGGTGGAGGCTCAGGCAGGCAGATCAGCAGCTTGAATAAGTCAAACTGCAGTCCCGCCAAAAGTATAGCCTGGTTTGCTGAGATGCCGGCAGTCTCAGGCAGCCAGGCAAACGCGTGTTAGTGAAGAACTGAGGTTCCATTAAATACTGCCTTCTACTAGGCGATACTTTCTCGGTTTACTTGTCTCCACTGCACACTGTACCTTCTCAAGAGCGAGGCTATGTCCTAATCCCCTCTGTGTCTCCACCCCTTGGGCACAGCTCTTGGCACAGGTAGGTATTTAGGAAATTAAATTAAATAGATTCAATTGTGGAGCAATTCCAAGGCACAAACCAGGAGCTTGAAGCAGCAGAGGCCCTGAATGAGGGAAGACCAGTGTTAAGTCTGACTCAATGCTGGCCGTGTGTATAATTGTTCTAGGGCTTATGCTATCCTTTAGGGTCAGAATTGGGCCTAGAGTCTTGGGTAGGCTCTACTTAACAAATGTGTGGGGAAGAAACTCTTAATATGGAGTTTGAAGAGTGGGAGTAAAGCAGTGGGAATCTCATGATTCATTATACTGATTTTTTTTGAGTGACTATATCAGAGGGGATAAAAAGCAGAAAAGATGTTTGTATCAGTTAACTTTCGTTGCATTATAACCCATCCCAAAACTTAGTGGCTTAAAAGAACACTTATCATTTCCCATGATCTGTGGATTTGCCTACTCTAGGCTGGTGCAGCTGAGGCTGGACGGTCCACAATGGCCTCACCCACATGTGTGGTGTGTGGCAGACTGGTTCATCTGGGAGAGGGGAGTCTCAGCTGCAACAGCTTGTCTTTGCCCTGCCTGGTGTCTCAGCTCTCAGCGGGCTAGTTGGGACTTTTCACATGGCAACCTCAAAGTTCCAAGGCTCTGCTTGCATTTGCTACTGTCCCATTGGCCAAGGCAGATAATGGCCAAGTCTAGACTCAAGGGAAAGAGGAACGGGGTCTAACCCTTGATGGGGGAAACTGCAAAAGCCACACTGCAAAGAAATGAGCATACAGGAATGGGAAGCATATGGAGCTATCTTCTGCAGTGGAGCATAATAACGTTCTGGAGTCTGTTTATGTTTCAGTTCTACACGTTTTGGGGAGCAGAAGAAAAAGGAGAGCAAATAAATGGAGACATTAAAGCACAGAAAATAACTGTTTTGTAGGAGACAAATTAATAATCTGGAAAAAAAATGTTTCCTTTAGAGACAGGTGTGGTTTTTGAATCTCTGCTTTGCTAAGTATCAGATCTGTGTTAATCTGTTAGATAATTAGTCCAAAGTTACAAAAATAGCTATCGGCTGCCAGGCTTCTAAACTACATGGTAGAATTACTTTTTCCCTTTCCATACTCTATTCTTTGGAATTGAGTCACTAAGTCCTGCTCACACTTAAGAGGATGGGAATTAAGTTCTGTCTTTTTTTCCTGATACTGGGGTCAGTATCTGCATATGTCATATGGAATTCCTCTGTAAGAAGAGTTGTCTCCTTTTCTTATTTTTAAAATGTCTCTGGGGTGTTAGTAATGTCCCCCTTTTTATTCCAGGTGTTGGTTATTTGTGCTTTTTCTTGCTCTTAATTAGTCCTGTTTGGGTTTATAAATTTTATAAATATTTTCTAAGAAACTACTTTTAGTTTTAAGGAAACTACATTTAGATTTTACTCTGTTGTCTGTTTCTTTTCTATTTCTATTTATTTTCCTTTTGTTTTCTAAATTCTACATTCTTTGATTTTAACTTGTTATTTTGTAGCTTTTTGAGTTGGATTATTAATGTATTGCTTTTTTCAGTCTTTCTTTTTTGCTAATATATTTATGCAAGGTTACAGCTTTTCCATAAGCATGGATTTAGGGGCAACTCACAGTTTTGGTGTGTCATATTTATGTTAGCATTTAGTTCAAAATATTTTCTAATTTTCACTGTGATTTTTCCTTGAACCATGAGTTAATATTGTTAGTTTTTTTCCCTATTTCTTTATTTATATTACTATGCCTAAGTTACATGGAAAATACAACCAAGCAGTTTTATCTTCATAAATTAATCCCTTCATAAAGAAATTTTACACTGATTCCAGCCAAGTTCTAAGAGGAGTTAAAAGAGGAGGAAAACACAAGTAATTAATTTCAACATTAACAATGCAAAGATAGCACACTGTTTTAAACACCAAGAAAATAAAAAACAATCCTCATTGAACTTGGTTCACCACTGAAATCTTCATCACATTGGAACAATAAACATAAAATCTCTTAATGACAGTACAGAGTAAGAAAAAAAACTGTAAGTTGTTCTTTCTAATTTGCACTGAATACAGAAGAATAGTGTGACAAGAAACAATAACGCTGGCAAAAATAACCTATTAGCCAACCTTTTTTTCAATTTTCAAACTTAAGATGCTGTTAAATTTAATTCATAAATAATTGTAACTATTAAATGTGTCTAAAGGCAAGGAAATTACCTTAAACTTGGCCAAAACTACTAAGGAGAAAGGAAAGAAACTAATGTTCATTTTGTTTCTTTTGTATGCCAGGCTTTTGAACCTTAGCTGTTCCACTTAGTTTTTGCAATAATTCTGTGAAGGACACATTCTGATCACTATCACACATATGAGGAAACTAAACCTCAATTAGAGAAATGTACCAAATTCACATAGATGGTAAGCAGAGGGGGTTGGTATTAGAACTACGGTTTCTCAGGCTCTGTAGCCCTGTGTGGTGTCTGGGTGTTTCCCATCCTGAAGGGAATATTGATGGGTAATTCAAATAAATTTACAAGGTGACCTTGCTGGTTTGCAAACTGGCATCTGTACACAGAGGGCAAAGAGAGATGGAAGAGAGATGCAGACCACTCCAGATTGGCAGGTATAGGTGGCAGATGTAATAAGCAAGGGAACTTACACATATGATGCTTGTCTTGGCCAGCCACAAGATGAGGAGATCTCTGCACTTGCCTGCCAGAATCTTAAAAGTTTACAGTGGCCTTAACTGGGTTCAGTCACAGTCCAGATGGTGTCAACATACCTTACTCTATCAAGGCTACATCCTTGAAACAGCTCCAGCTAGGAGTATCAGAACGTACTGATACTCCTATCAGTAGAACGTATATTCCAAGCACAGGGGAGGGGGTGAGGAGCCTCTGGTGGCTGGGGTCCAGGTTGTGGGTCAACTGGTGGTGACGTCCTCTCAAGGACCTCCTCCAATAGATGTGAATTCTGTTAGGCTAATGCAAATGCATAATCCAAGAAATCAGAGGCAAACCAGAGCATTTTGGAGGTTTTCCTTCCCTAAGGTAATTAAGCGGTTGATTCTAGGTGCAGTCCCAGATTCCAGAACATGAATAAGGCACAGTGATCACTCTCTCATTGGCTAGAGACAGCAAGCTAGCAATTCCTCACAAGTTACACAAGTAGGGAAGGTCACAGACAATGGGTTACAACCTCCAAAAAGGCAGCTCTATCTGTCAAACTGGTGAAAACTTCCAAACTGAGTTCCCATCTGTATTAGGGTTCTCCAGGGAAAAAGAACCCATAGGATATGTATATGATTTATCATAAGGAATTGGCTCATGTGATTATGAAGGCTGAAAAGTCCCAAGAGCTACAGGGCGAGATGGCAAGCTGGAGACCCAGGAGAGCCAATGGTATATGATCTAGTCGAAGGCTAGAAGCTTGAGAACTAGGAGTCAATAGTGTAGTTCAAAGCCAAAGGCCAGCAAAGAGACACAGGAAGAGGTGAAGTTTCAGTTGAGTTAAAAGAAAGGAAAAAACCCAATGACCCAGCTCAAAAACAGTCAGGTAGGAGGAATTTCCCCAAAGTCAGCCTTTATGGTCTATTCAGGTCTTCGCCTATCTGAATGGGGTCCACCCACATTAGGGTGAGCAATTTGCTTTACTCTAGTCCATTTAAATGTTAAATTCATCCAAAAACACCCACACAGACACACCCAGGAAAATGTTTGACCAACATAATAAAAGTCATATATATCAAACCCATAGCAAACATCTTTCTCAATGGTGAAAAACTGAAAGTATTTCCTCTAAGATTGGGAATAAGACAAGGATGTCCACTCTCACCACTTTTATTCAACATAGTTTTGGAAGTCATAGCCACAGCAATCAGAGAATAAAAAGAAATAAAAGGAATCCAAATTGGAAAAGAAGAAGTAAAACTGTCACTGTTTGCAGAAGATATACTATACATAGAAAATCCTAAAGATGCTACCAGAAACCTACTAGAGCTCATCAATGAAGTTCGTAAAGTTGTAGGATACAAAATTAATACACAGAAATCTCTTGCATTCCTATATACTAACAACAAAAGATCAGAAAGAGAAATTAAAGAAACAATCCCATTTACCATCACATCAAAGAGAATAAAATACCTAGGAATAAACCTACCTAAGGAGGCAAAAGACCTGCACTCAGAAAACTATAAGAAAATGATGAAAGAAATCGAATATGACACAAACAGATGGAGAGATATACCATGTTGTTGGACCAGAAGAATCAATATTGTCCAAATTGACTGTACTACCCAAAACAATCTGCAGATTCAATGCAATCCCTACCAAATTACCAATGGCACTTTTCATAGAATTAGAACAAAAAATTTTAAAATTTGTATGGAAACATAAAAGACCCAGAATAGCCAAAGCAATCTTGAGAAAGAAAAACAGAGCTGGAGGAATCAGGCTCCCTGACTTCAGATTCTACTATAAAGCTACAGTAATCAAAAGAGTATGGTACTGGCACGAAAACAGAAATATAGATCAATGGAACAGGACAGAAAAGTTCAGAGATACACCCATGTACCTATGGTCACCTAATCTATGACAAAGGAGGCAAGAATACAGAATAAAGACAGACTTCTCAATAAGTGGTGCTGGGAAAACTGGACAGCTACATGTAAAAGAATTAAATTAGAATACTCCCTAACACCATAAACAAAAATAAACTCAAAATGGATTAAAGTCTTAAATGTAAAGCTGGATACTATAAAACTTTTAGAGGAAAACATAGGCAGAACACTCTATGACATAAATCGCAGCAATATCTTTTTGGATCCACATCCTGGAGTAATGAAAATAAAAACAAAAATAAACAAATGGGACCTAATTAAACTCAAAAGCTTTTGCACAGCAAAGGAAACCATAAACAAAACGAAAAGACAACACTCAGAATGGGAGAAAATATTTGCAAATGAAGCGACTGACAAGGTGTTAATCTCCAAAATATACAAACAGCTATTGCAGCTCAATTAAAAAAAAAAAAACCCAATCAAAAAATGAGTGGAGAGGCTTACCTGGTGGCACAGCGGTTGAGAGTCCACCTGCCGATGCAGGGGACATGGGTTCGTGCCCTGGTCTGGGAAGATACCACATGCTGCAGAGCAGCTGGGTCCGTGAGCCACGGCTGCTGAGCCTGCGCGTCGGGAGCCTGTGCTCCGCAACGGGAGAGGCCACAACAGTGAGAGGCCCGCGTACCGGAAAAAAAAAAAAAGAGTGGAAGATTTAAATAGACATTTTTCCAAAGAGACATACAGATGGCCAAAAAGCACATGAAAAGATGATCAACATCACTAATTATTAGAGAAATGTAAATCAAAACTACAACGAGGCATCACCTCACACCAGTCGGAATGGCTATCATCAAAAAATCTACAAACAGTAAATGCTGGAGAGGGTGTGGAGAAAAGGGAACCCTCTTGCACTGTTGGTGGGAATGTAAACTGGTTTAGCCACGCTGCAGAACAGTATGGAGGTTTCTTAAAAAACTAAAAATAGAGCTACCATATGATCCAGCAATCCCACTCCTGGACATATATCCAGAGAAAACCATAATATGAAAAGACACATGCACCCCAATGTTCATTGTGGCACTATTTACAATAGCCAGGACATGTAAGCAACCTAAATGTCCATCAACAGAGAAAGAAGATGTGGTAAATAATACAATGGAATACTACCCAGCCGTAAAAAAGAATGAAATTGGGTCATTTGTAGAGACATGGATGGACATAGAGACTGTCATACAGAGTGAAATAAGTCAGAAAGAGAAAAATGAGTATCGTATATTAACACATAGAATCTGAAAAAATTGGTATAAAACGATCTTATTTACAAAGCAGAAATAGAGACACAGACATAGAGAACAAATGTATGGATACCAAGGCGGGGGGGTAGGATGAGTTTGGGAGTTTGGGATTGACGTATATACACTATTGATACTATGTACTATGTATAAAATAGATAACTAATAAGAACCTACTGTATAGCACAGGGAACTCTACTCAGTACTCTGTGGTGACCTAAATGAGAAGGAAATCCAAAAAAGAGGGGATATATGTATATGAACGTATAGCTGATTCACTGCTGTACAGTGTTAACTAACACAATATTGTAAAGCAACTTCCCTAGTGGTGCAGTGATTAGGAATCCATCTGCCAAAGCAGAGGACATGGGTTCCAGGCCTGGTCCGGGAAGATCCCACATGCAGCGGAACAAGTAAGCCCGTGCGCCACAACTATTGAGCCTGCGTGCTAGAGCCCGTGAGCCTCAACTACTGAAGCCCGTGCACCTAGAGCCCATGCTCTGCAACGAGAGGCCACTGCAATAAGAAGCCCGTGCACCTCAATGAAGAGTAGCCCCTGCTCGCCGCAACTAGAGAAAGCCCCCGTGCAGTAACAAAGACCCAATGCAGCCAAACGTAAAATAAATAAATAAATATTTTTAAAAAAGAAAATGTTAAAAAAAAAAAGAAAGCAAACTTATGGTTACCGGGGGGAAAGGGAGGGAGGAGGGATAAATTAGGAGATTGTGATTTACATATATACACTACTATATAAAAAACATATAATCAACAAGGACCTACTGTATAGCACAGGGAACTCTATTCAATACTCTCTAATGACTTATATGGGGAAAGAATCTAAAAAAGAATGGATTTATGTACATGTATAACTGATTTACTTTGCTGTATACCTGAAACTAACACAACATTGTAAATCAACTATACTTCAATAAAAATTTAAATATATTTGTGAATATATATATTATATATATAAATTTAGGTTGAGGAGAATTAATACTAGACAGGGCACAAGAAGGTCAAGCTTTGAGTTTATCTCCACTGTTTAACAGCCATGGGTTTTGGCCAATTTACTTTCTAATGAGGACATTAAAGCATGAGTTTAAAATGAGACTATGTATAGAAGTGATTTACTAAGCTATAAAACACTAAACCAAAAGAAAAAAAAGATTCTGGTATTATAATCAGGATGGTAGTATAGTCTGGAAGCACCAACTTCTATTAAGATTGGATGATTAGTAATTTGTAACCCTAGTTGTGATAGCAGCCTCATTGGGGCTGCTGAAGAAGCCCTTGTCTCACAGATAACATTAAATCACTTTCAGAGTGTCCCCTCAGGGCATCCCATGAGCATCACTGAAGGGAGAATAGCAGAGAAAAATAACTGCTTTGCATCTGTCAAGTCTTCCATTTCTTGACTGATGAGCAGAGGAGGCAAGGAAGCTGGGAATAAGAAGGCATCATTACCACGAGATCCAGGCAGAGCGCTTGTTTTACACTGTCTTGTAGGAAATTTCTTGGCTTCCACATCATTTTAAGAGGCAGAGAAAATAGAAATTCTGTTCACAGGAGGCAGCATGTGGAACGATTAGGTTTTGGAAATGAGAGGTCCAGCCAATAGTGCTTTGCTGGCCATGGAATTTTTCTTGTAGTTCTTGCATGCATCAAATAAGCTGAAGTTAAATGTGAACTTAATCACTTTTTGGTTGTTGTCAGGAGGGATTTTTTTTGATAGGTACTGATTTTTTTTAGGTCTAATCTGAAATCAGACTTAATTTCAGCAGACATATTCTCCCTTTGAAGGGAGAAGTTAAGGCTCCTTTTATCTAGGTAAAACAAAAAAACCACTCAGGCTATTAAAATGTATGTTTGCAGAGTCAAGTTGACAGGTGGATGCTATTTGTTAAGTGCAAATAATACATTCTACTAAGTCTAAAAACGCAGGAATTCTGTTAGACACATTCAACATTCAACTTGGGTTTTATTTTGAGGCCCCCATTTGGCCAAGATGGCTGACTGTAATCTCAGTAGATTTGGGTTCTAAGTTGAGTTTTAAGTTTCAGGGGGCTTGTGTTTTGCCAGGTAAGGGCTAGGTTTTGGAGGTGGTGGTGAGGTGGGGTGAGGGGAGGAGGTGGATTTGGTCCTTGATACATCTGGCCAATTAGGTATCAGCTGGGATGATCATCTTCTTGTCTAAGACCTAAGTCCCTTTCAGTTGAGCATCTTCCTCTTCTCAGCCACTCCCGGGCACTCAGAATCTGGGCTGAGTCTGTTTTCAAGAGAGACCACAGATATCTCCCAAATTAGCTACCTATCCTTGCCTAGATAGTCTGTACGGCCATTTAATTTTATAACCGTGCCTGATCCTGGTAGGGAAATGGACATAATTTGCTTCTGTTCTTCGATCTGACAAGTCTATTTCAAAGATATTTTTTAAAACTTTTTACCTGGAAATAATTTTAAACTTCCAGAAAAAAACCAAGAATGGTACAAAGTACCCTGTATATTCTTTATCCAATTTCACTAATTTTTAATATGTTGCACTTGCTTTATCATTCTCCCTCTCTAGATACATATTTTAATTTTTTCAACAATTTGAGGTAAGTTGCATGAATCATCCCGCTTTACCCCGTAATATTTCAGTGTGTATTTCCTCATAACAAAAAAAATGTTCTCATATAGTCAGAGTTCAGTTAGTAAACTCAGGACATTTAACCCTGGTACAATACTTTCATGTCATCTACAGTTCATATTCCAACTTGTCAGTGTTTTAGTTTCATCAGTTGTCCCAATTATGTCGTTTCTGCACCTTTTTCTAGTCTAGAGTCAAGTGTTGCATTTAGGTGTCATTTCTGTTTAACACCATTTAATGTAGAACAAGTCATCAGTTTTTCTTTGTCTCTCATGTTATGGATATTTGTGAAGAATTCCATAAAATAACATATCTCCATTTCGGATTCTCCAAAGTTTCCTCAAGATCTGTGTTTGATTAGAACACTGCGTGAGTGACATTATGCCCTCCTCAAGTGTCCCATCTAGAGGTTCATGGTTTCTGTGTGGCCCTTATTGGAGATGGTACCTTTGAGCATTCGGTTAAGATTTTGTCCTATTTCTCTACTACATAATTTTTTTTTCCTGTCAGTAATAAGTATATTGGAAGGAAATATTTTGCAATTATATAATATTCTGTTTCTTATCAAAATTGCCCCCCCAACTAATGATGACGCTTGCTTAAATCAGTTTTTACCATGACAGAATGGTGATTTTCTGATCCATCATTCTTTTATAAGTTGATACACTAGAGTAAAAAAGAGCTTTCTTTTTCATCTATCCATTATCTTCATATCTATCTAATCATCTATTTATGTATTGTCTATCTATATATCTGTTCTATCAGTTCTATCATCAGTATAGACTCATGGGTCCTTACAATGATCCTATACAATGACTTATAAGCTCTTAGTGTCCTCACTTATTTTGATGATCAAATTGCCCTGCGTTTGGCCAGTGAGAGCCCCAGTCTTACTCCTGTGTCTCTCTGACATGCTCCTTTCCATTGGGAAGCACCTACTTAAGTTGTGGCACAAGATGTTCTATTCTTATCTTATCCTCTTCTTGCGCCAGCCCCACAGTCATCTTTCCAAGGACACTTACTCTTTTTCATTAGGAATGATATTTAGAAACCAATTTCTGGGCCCTAGGTATACTCTTTGCTTCTAGGCTCTTTCGTGTGAGTTAGAAACACACACGAAATTGTGAATCCCATAGTGTTCTTGCTTGTCTAACTCACTGCATAATTGTAGCTGCTTTTCTTCCACAGTGAGACCCTGACTGCCAACAACATCCATGTATCTATTTACTCAATCCTACAATACACACAAAATAGTTTCAGAATTTGTCATTCCTGTATTACTCCACAATATAAACAAACAGATCAAGACTGATCTGCAGCTCTTTATCCCTCTTCAGATGAGGGCAGATACAGCCGAACTACAATATGCAATTTTACTTGGATTACATTTATTGTTTTTCCCTCAGTGTACTTACTTATTCACTTGAAATAATGCATCAGTTCTAGGGTTCCATCCATTCTTGTTGATTCAATGTTATTTTTTAAATACACTGAACATTAATATGAATCAAAAAAGCAAAACGATACAAAAAATATACTCAGACAAGGGTCCCTCCCTTTTCCATACTTCATAATTCTTTCACTATATTCTCAATCCCTTGGAATTAACCAGTTTACTTACTTTCTGGTTTATTCTACCTGTATTTATTTTTGAAAAATTAAAAAGACCATGTATGCTTTCTTGGTTCCCCTTTGATTTTAATATATATATTAAAATCTTCAGGCTGTGAATCATACTTAGTAAGAGCCCCCAGCAAAGAGCACTTTGCTCTTGTCACTTCAGTTATATCCTGTTTATCCTGGAAATCACTCATCATTTCATAGAGATATTTTTTATTCTTTTTTACAGATGCAGTTTTCTAACACTTCTCTTATGTTTGCCCATTTAGATAGTTCCCAGTATTTTATAATTACAAATAATGCTGCAACAAAATGACCTTCTGCAGAGGTATTTTTGTATTGTTGGAGGTATAATCTCAGTGCAAATTCTTAGAGGAAGAACCAGGTCTCCTTGGGGAAATGCCTGACTCTGGGCTTGGAGCAGGGCCGGTCTGAAATAATTTGAATATCTTGTGACAGAAAGTAAGACAGTGCTCTGAAAGTGACAGAGGCATGTCAAAAAGACCCAGGGGCAAGCTTGAATGTGTTCTCACAGGCCAAATCTGGAACAATTTGAGCACCAAGATAAATGAGGGTCCTATGGTGAATGTGAATGTAGGTTTTTGGACAAATCTGTTGACAAATTCCCCTCCACAGAAGTCGTGTTTTTTGGTAGTCCCCTTCAGCAGTGCATGGAGTGCCTTGTTCTCCACTCTGACAACAGAATTCAAGACTGAATTCTTGCCAATCTGCTGATGAGAAACGATATATCAGTATGGTTTTAATTTGCATTTCTCTAACTATGATGAGTTGGAACACCTTTTCATATGTTCAAGTGTCATTTTTGCATAGTTTTTGTTAATTCTCAGTTCCAGTCTGTTTCCCAGTTTTCTCTAGAATTTGTGGTCTTTGTTTTCTTAATTTTTAAATGTCCTTATCTGTACAGTAGGGATATTAGTCTGTCATATATGGTGCAAATATTTGCTTCTGATTTGTCATTTGTCTTTGCTTATTTTTTTTTCAATTCAGAATAAAGTACTTAAAAACTTTTTATATAGTCAATTTCTCAACCTGTGTGTGTGTGTGTGTGTGTGTGTGTGTGTGTGTGTGTGTCTGAATTTTCTGTTATAATTAGAAAATCTTCCCTTACTCTCAGGTTACAGAGAAATTCACCCATGTTTTCTTCTAACACTTAAGTAATTGCATTTATTACATTTAGATTGCTGAGTCACTGGGGACTTAGAATGAGATTTCTTTTTTCTCTATTGCATTTCACTGTTTTGGTCTAACATTCCTCTCCCATTTTGCTTTCTAACATCTTGCATTCTTGGTAACATTCTTCATTTCCCTTTTACCCTAGCATGCTTTTAGATTCCATTTTGTGCTGAGGATGGGGCCTGGTTTATAGAAAGAGCTTCAAGTGTTCACCTTACCATTTTGCTGTTTAGGATCTAGAGCACTGTGGTTGGTAGAAACCAACAGAAATATATGTGAGTCATGTATGTATTTTTAAATTTTTTTACTAGTCACATTAAAAAAGTCAAAATAAACAGGAGAAATTAATTTTAATAATATTTTTAATTTAATCCACACATCCAAAGATAACCATTTCAACATGTAATTAGCGTAAAATATTTTATGATTTTTTTTTCCTTATTAAATCTTCAAAATCTGTTGTGTATTTTATACTTAACAACCACCTCAATTTGAACTCGCCACATTCAAGTGCCCAAAAGCCACATGTAGCCAATTGCTACCATACTGCAAGGCACAGATCTAGATAATTCTGTTTATTCTCATGGACAATACTGTGGCTCAGAGCAGTAATATCTAGCATCAAGAATTTGGGAGACTTGATCCAGAAAGAAGATTTTAAATGGTTCTGTGAATTTTTAGAAAACGCTGGATGAAACCCTGAGGGTACAATTCTCCAAACAGCGGGCAAGGATCATATGTAGGTTCCCTTTCCTGTCTTTCTTATGTGTTCTTAAGAGTCTGACCATGCTGTGGGCAGCACGCACAACAAGACAATTGTGATGGCTGTTTGCATGTGAGCAGAGGTTGCATTACAAGCATGATGGTGGAAAGCTTTCTTTTTTTGTCTTGACCTGCTGGCACCTTCATTAGTAAAGTATCAACATTCCACAAACCTGATTGGTTTTTGTTACCCTGATGACTTCAGGGAGGTCATGGCCACTAGAGAGGCATCCTAATGTTGGGGAAGGGTGGAGTTAAGTTTAAAGCAATCCCTAAGATTTTAGAGAGATGACTGGGTACCATTTTCCACATGGGTCAATATTATATCATCTATTTCTTCAAAAATGGTGACCAGTCATTCTTAAATGAAATAACAAGGTACTAGAATGAAGTTTATTTTGCTGGCACTGAGTAACATCTATTGTATGACCACTCTATCATCCAAGACACATTTGGAAAATGGACCATGGGTTATAAAACTGCTGCAGTACAGTATATCACAAATCAGAGGGGAGAAGAAACACTGTAAAGACTTGTTGATAAAAATCTCTAAAAGATGTTCTAAGCCTGGCAGAGTATTCTTAATTCTCTATCCAAAATCTTTTGAGAATTGAAAAAAGCTAAGGACCTTGAAAAACCTGCACATAAGCAAATACACATAGTATCTGCTTGCAATTTCAGGGCTCATTAAAGACTAAGTGTTCACAAACCTCATAATGGCAGTTGGCAGGGAGCTGATCCAACAGGTCATTCTTATTTAGAGGAAAATGTAGTCACTTTGTAGCCTACTGGGATAAGAGTTAGAGACAGAGGCAACACATTTCTATGGTCAGAAAGAAACAACAGTCCTTATTTGTGGCTTTAAGGAACTAAAGATCAGAATCTTCAGGCTATGAGTCATTTTTACTTATTTAGAGTCCCTAGTGCCCAACGCTATGAGGAGAAGGCTGTAAAAGAAGAGTCATAAATACTCTCTTATGCTCAAGAAAGGAAACAGAGAATATGATTACATACTCAGATGTGAAGTCCTATAATGTAGATTTACCAAATACAGACCAGATTGCAAAGTCATTTATAAATACTAAGGAAATATATATTACACAGAATATACTGACAGGACTTACATGATCTTACTTCTGATCTTCCATAAATAAATTCATGATCAGGGATCAGAAATTCACTATGACATTTTGCTAAAGGAACCATTGTTTAAGCTTACTGGCCTAGTTCCTTCTTGCTTTTGCAGAAAAGTTGCTTTATAGTCAGGAAGGAGCAGCTGCTGGCAAGCAGTCAAGCAGACAAGTTTCTGAGCCTGTCTCAGAAAGGATGCTATGTCTCTGGGCTAAGATATTCTGGGAATAAAAAGCCTACTGACTTTGGCTGAACCCTGTGAAACAATATCACTGCTGACTATAGCATCTACTCCTCAGAACATCTAAAGTAAGTACTTGTGCTGCACAGAAAGGCATTTTGGTTAGTTTTCTGACAGCTATGGATCCCAGAGACGTGGTCTCCTGGGTCGTTCTTGCTGAGTACATACAGAGTGAAAGCATTTTCTATTTCCTGCTGGAGCTTTAAACAAAAATAAAAACAGGATCTGTATAATGTTTGGGACCCTGACACAGAGTTACAAACTAGAATCTCAGACAACCCAAACCGCCAGCTGAGTAACCTGGCTTTGTGTTTTCTAACAATGGCCACATCCCAGTCGGGACCTGGAACACACACGCCTTTTATCAGGGTACATATTCCAAAAAACTCTTTGTGAAGACAAGGTGTTGTTTGGTAACATGAGGAACCAGCCAGAACAAATAGACAGCATTGAACCCAACTCCACCAGCGACTGGCTATGAGGCTGTGGACCAGTCTTTCATTCTTGAATGCACAGGTTTAGTGTGAAGGTGAATGGGCAAATGGACATAAAGGAGGTTTGAAAACTGACTAACTCAAAGTTAATATTAGCTGAATTAGGATATTTCCGGGAATTCCTCTTTTTTATTCTATTGAATGATTAGAATAGAAAAGTCTCAATATAGAAAGAAAAGACAGTGCAATAGGACCATAGTTGTTTAGAGCCTGGGACTGATATGGTGGAGGCAAACCACTGAGGGTTTTTCCAGGCTCTTTACTTCCCAGCCTTGTGCTTCTCCTCCCAGAGGGGTTGCGTTTGCCAGGGTAGCAGCACCCATCGGCAGCTCAGAAACAAGCCACGGTGACACTCAGGCTAGAAGTGCTACGGTTCCATGGCAGAGCTGCATGGGGCCTGATGTTGAGGGTCTGCCTAGGAAAGAGACGAAGGGGACAGGCTGGGGCTCAGGCAGGAATAAGGAGAGGGTTTAAGAAGAGTGAAATGAGACAGAAGGCAGAAGCCAAGTAGCCTATTCTTTGAGTTCCTGTCTCAAATGGACAACTGATTTGAGACCTAAGTGGCTGGGGTGGGACTCTGGGTAAGATTCTCCTGCAGTGACGCTAGAAGTTTTGCAAGTCTGGAGTGACATTTGTGATTCTTTTTAATGAAAGTGAACATGCTTGCTTCTTCAGGCTGCAGTGGAAGAAGACAGGTGTGGCTGGAGAGCCTTAGTATCCCTACTACACTGTATCACCGCACCACTGTATTACTGCACTAGTTTACTCTGGGAGGACACGATGACCTACTGCTTGGTAGGTGCTTGGCTGCTTCTGCAATGAAGCCTGGGTTAGAGAGATTTTAGTGATGTTGGGAGGAACAGATACTGTCGTGTTAATCACAGCCTTTTTTCTTTTCTGCTTTACTTTCGATCCCCTTTTCTTCTTGCTCTTAAAAATTCATATTTTTAGATAAACTATTACCAGGTAAAACCATAACCCCTGTCAATGGCCTACTCATTAAAAAGAAACTCTAAATATGTTTGTATCTTAAGAGTTTTTCTTGAGCACTTACCCAATATCAGGCGCTACAGTAAGTCCATTATTTACATTAAGTATGCCATTTACTGCATGCAGAACCCTACTGTTAATATGCTATTATCCTGGAGACGTCTATAAATGAGGAAAATGATGGATTAAGTGTGACACAGTCCATAAGAAACAGAGCTGGGATGTGAAACTCAGGCTGCCTGTACAGCTCCACATTCAACCTATTACATTGCATCCAGTGGCTTCCTATGGTCTCCCACATCAGCAAACCAAATGAAGCAAAACCATTTTCAAGCTAATTAGCTAAGGCCCAGGCTAGTAGCAGGTAGCAGATTTCAGGAACCACCTTGCTACCCCATCACTTCTTTTTTTTTTAAACATCTTTATTGGAGTATAATTGCTTTACAATGGTGTGTTAGTTTCTGCTTTATAAAAAAGTGAATCAGCTATACATATACATATATCCCCACATCTCTTCCCTCTTGCATCTCCCTCCCTGCCACCCTCCCTATCCCACCCCTCTAGGTGGTCACAAAGCACCGAGCTGATCTCTCTGTGACGTGCGGCTGCTTCCCACTAGCTGTCTATTTTACGTTTGGTAGTGTATATATGTCCATGCCACTCTCTCACTTTGTCCCAGCTTACCTTTCCCCCTCCCCGTGCCCTCAAGTCCATTCTCTAGTAGGTCTGCGTCTTTATTCCCCCCCATCACTTTTAATCTCACTCCCTGAATGCATCACGCATCCTTGCCTCTCACCTGTTTGCTGTTCCATTTCTTGCACCTTCAGTGTATAAATTCTGGCAGTGCTCTCTTCCCCATGCAGGCTTCGGGCTCCCTTTTAGGTTCTTTTTCCAGGACTCTGGAAGGAGGCAGAAAAAAATTCTACCAGACAGGGATCCTGTGAAGATAAAATTATGTATATAAGGTATAAGTCATCAACAAACAGTAACTGCTGTCACCATTAATATTATATTACAGAACTCTGGCTTTACCCAACTTTTTTTTATAAGCAGCAATTTCCCAGTCTCAACCACCCCAATCCATTACAAACACATAATAAAGACCCGACTTGCACATGACCCTTTTCAGGAAATGGTGACTGTTAAGCTGAATTTCAATTTTCAGCATAAAATGTACAAGTCATTTGGACCCTAACACTGAGGAAGGTTTAAAAAAAAGTGTGTAAACTTTCCACCTTATGTCAGAATCTTTCCATGGAAGTTATAAAATTTCATTTTCTTCTATTGTGTGGGTTTATATGAGTGGGAGATGAATGTTTTCAAAAGTCTGTCACCTCAATCAGTTTATGAAGAATATTTTCAAAAAAATAAATCTTCAAAGATTCTAGGCTAGCATATAGCTTGAGTTAAAATTTTAAGAAAGGGGACGGAAAGACATGGAAAATGGACCATGCTGATTTTAAGTAACATTTATTCTGCTCTTTCTTTGAATGTTTTTTTGAACAATGCTTACTTTTTAGATGAAAGAAATAAACTCAAGAACACTTAGATGTGATTCTTAGGATAGATACTTTATAAATGGAGATACATAGATAGATAGATAGATACCCTGTAAGATAGAACCCTATAGTAACATCCTGAGTATATTAGATGCTATTCTATTTTATTCATTATTATTACATTTGATTCTGTGATGCTTATTTAATCATCTTCCTGACTTTGAAGGTTCTTCCTTATCCTTTGTACTGCAGGGAATACATAATGTAATGAAAATAAAAGAGGCTAAAATACTCTATTTTTACTGGTAGCACAACACTAATTTAACGCATACCTGTGTACATGTTATTTAAACTCTTCAGTTCATTGTTTCGAATGGGAATACTAATGCCTACATATTTCTGCTTTGCAGAGTTAGCTACTAACTGATCAACTGTGAAAAAACTTCATAAATTGAATCACTCTGACAACTATATGTCTTACCTTCTGGAACCAGTCTTTTTTATCCTTTCTCTCCTTTGCTATCCCAGCCATGTGACACTTTTCCTGCCCCCATGGCTTCAGTTTTTTCCCTTTTTCTGGAATGCCTTTCAATCTCCTGTGCATTTATCCAACTCTCTCTCTTCTTTCAAGACTCAGTTCAAATCCTGGCTCTACAGTAATGCCATTATCTCCGCAACTCAAAAATCCTATAGCATTTGATACCTGAACCATACAATTGGCTTCAATTCTTTTTCACGAGGCCATGCTCATCATTTGCTCTAAAGTCTTGCTTGATTAACCCTATATGAGGCATTATGCCTCCCATTGGTGAGTATATGGTGAACTTCCAATGATTATTTTGCATGTATAAGAACAATGTTTAATCTGTCCAACTAGATTATCATCTACTCAAGAGTAGCAATGCTGGGGCTTCCCTGGTGGCGCAGTGGTTGAGAGTCCGCCTGCCAATGCAGGGGACATGGGTTCGAGCCCTGGTCCGGGAAGATCCCACATGCCGCAGAGCAACTAAACTCGCATGCCACAACTACTGAGTCTGCGCTCTTAAGCCCGTGAGCCACAACTACTGAAGTCCATGTGCCACAACTACTGAAGCCTGCGTGCCTAGAGCCTGTGCTCCACAACAGGAGAAGCCACCGCAATGACAAGCCCTCGCACCGCAACAAAGAGTAGCCCCCACTCGCTGCAACTAGACAAAGCCGGTGCGCAGCAACAAAAGACCCAACGCAGCCAATGAATAAATAAATAAATAAATAAAATAAAAAAGAATAGCTCAACCCCTAGGGTTGCTTTAAAAGAAAAAAAACATTGATATTGAAGGAGGACAAAGGATCTTTCTTTGTTCATTTTATTTTAAAAATTTTTTATTTATTAAATTATTTACTTTTTAACATCTTTATTGGAGTATAACTGCTTTACAATGGAGTGTTACTTTCTGCTTTATAACAAAGTGAATCAGCTATACATACACATACATCCCCAAATCTCTTCCCTCTTGCGCCTCCCTCCAACCCTCCACATCCCACTCCTCTAGGTGGTCACAAAGCACCAAGCTGATCTCCCTGTGCGATGTGGCTGCTTCCAACTAGCTATCTATTTTACACTTGGTAGTGTATATGTGTCCATGCCACTCTCTCACTTCTTCCCAGCTTACCCTTCCCCCTCTCCATGTCCTCAAGTCCATTCTCTATGTCTGCATCTCTATTCCTCTCCTGCCCCTAAGTTCTTCAGAAACACATTTTTTTTTTTAGATTCCATATTTATGTGTTAGAATACGATATTTGTTTTTCTCTTTCTGACTTACTTCACTCTGTATGACAGACTCTAGGTCCATCCACCTCACTACAAATAACTCAATTTTGTTTCTTTTTATGGCTGAGTAATATTCCATTGTATATATGTGCCACATCTTCTTTATCCACCCATCTCTCAATGGACACTTAGGTTGCTTCCATGTCCTGGCTATTGTAAATAGAGCTGCAATGAACACTGTGGTACATGACTCTTTTTGAATTATGGTTTTCTCAGGGTATATGCCCAGTAGTGGGATTCCTGGGTCGTATGGTAGTTCTATTTTTAGTTTTTTAAGGAACCTCCATACTGTGTTCTCCATAGTGGCTGTATCAATTTACATTCCCACCAACAGTGCAAGAGGGGTTCCCTTTTACCCACAGCCTCTCCAGCATTTATTGTTTGTAGATTTTTTGATGATGGCCATTCTGACTGTTGTGAGGTGATACCTCATTGTAGTTTTGATTCGCATTTCTCTAATGATTAGTGATGTTGAGCATCCTTTCATGTATTTGTTGGCAATCTGTATATCTTCTTTGGAGAAATATGTATTCAGGTCTTCTGCCCATTTTTGGATTGGGTTGTTTGTTTTCTTTGATAATGAGCTACTTGTAAATTTTGGAGATTAATCTTTTGTTGGTTGCTTCGTTTGCAAATATTTTCTCCCATTCTGAGGGTTGTCATTCCGTCTTGTTTATGGTTTCCTTTGCTGTACAAAAGCTTTGAAGTTTCATTAGGTCCCATTTGTTTATTTTTGTTTTTATTTCCATTTCTTTACAAGGTGGGTCAAAAAGGATATTGCTGTGATTTATGTCAAACAGTGTTCTACCTATGTTTTCCTCTAAGAGTTTTATAGTGTCTGGCCTTATACTTATGTCTTTAATCCATTTTGAGTTTAATTTTGGGTATGGTGTTAGGGAGTGTTCTAATTTCATTCTTTTACATGAGCTGTCCAGTTTTCCCAGCACCACTTACTGAAGTGGCTGTCTTTTCTCCATTAAATATTCTTGCCTCCTCTATCAAAAGTAAGGTGACCATATGAGAGTGGGTTAATCTCTGGGCTTTCTATCCTGTTCTTTTGATCTATATTTCTGTTTTTGTGCCAGTACCATACTGTCTTGATTACTGTACCTTTGTAGTATAGCCTGATGTCCGGGAGTCTGATTCCTGCAGCTTCATTTTTCTGTCTCAAGATTGCTTTTGCTATTCAGGGTGTTTTGTGTTTCCATACAAATTGTATAACTTTTTGTTCTAGTTCTGTGAAAAATTCAATTGGTAGTCTGATAGGGATTACATTGAATCCGTAGATTGCTTTGGGTAGTACAGTCATTTTCACAATGTTGATTTTTCCAATCCAAGAACATGGTATATCTCTGCATCTGTTTGTATCATCTTTAATTTCCTTCATCACTGTGCTATAGTTTTCTGCATACAAGTCTTTTGTCTCATTAGGTAGGTTTATTCCTAGGTATTTTGTTCTTTTTGTTGCAGTGGTAAATGGGAGTGTTTCCTTAATTTCTCTTTCAGATTTTTTATCATTGGTGTATAGGAATGCAAGAGATTTCTATGCATTAATTTTGTATCCTGCAACTTTACCAGATTCATTGATTAGCTCTAGTAGTTTTCTGGTAGCATCTTTAGGATTCTGTTTATAGTATCATGTCATCTGCAAACAGTGACAGCTTTACTTCTTCTTTTTCAATTCGGATTCCTTTTATTTCTTTTTCTTCTCTGATTCCTGTAGCTAAAACTTCCAAAACTATGTTGAATAATATTGGTGAGTGTGGGCAACCTTGTCTTGCTCCTGATCTTAGAGGTAATGGTTTCAGTTTTTCACCATTGAGAACAGTGCTGGCTGTGGGTTTGCTGTATATGGCCTTTATTATGTTGAGGAAAGTTCCCTCTATGCCTACTTTCTGGAGGGTTTTTATCATAAATGGGTGTTGAATTTTGTTGAAAGCTTTTTTTGCATCTATTGCATCTATTTTCTCCTTCCATTTGTTAACACGGTGTATCATTTTGATTGATTTGACTATACTGAAGAATCCTTGCATTCCTGGAATAAACCCCACTTGATCATGGTGTATGATCCTTATAAGGTGCTGTTGGATTCTGTTTGCTAGTATTTTGTTGAGGATTTTTGCATCTATGTTCATCAGAGATATTGGCCTGTAGTTTTCTTTTTTTTGACATCTTTGTCTGGTTTTGGTATCAGGGTAATGGTGGCCTCGTAGAATGAATTTGGGAGTGTTCCTCCCTCTGTTACATTTTGGAAGAGTTTGAGAAGGATATGTGTTAGATCTTCTCTAAATGTTTGATAGAATTCGCCTGTGAAGCCATCTGGTCCTGGGCCTTTGTTTGTTGGAAGATTTTTAATCATAGTTTCAATTTCAGTGCTTCTGATTGGTCTGTTTATATTTTCCAGTTTTTCCTGGTTCAGTCTCGAAAGGTTGTGCTTTTCTAAGAATTTGTCCATTTCTTCTAGGTTGTTCATTTTATTGGCATAAATTTGCTTGCAGTAATCTCTCATGATGCTTTGTATTTCTGCAGGGTCAGTTGTTACTTCTCCTTTTTCATCTAATTCTATTGATTTGAGTCTTCTCCCTTTTTTTCTTGATGAGTCTGGCTAATGGCTTATCAATTGTTCATCTTCTCAAAGAACCAGCTTTTAGTTTTACTGATCTTTGCTATCATTTCCTTCATTTCTTTTTCTTTTATTTCTGATCTGATCTTTATGATTTCTTTCCTTCTGCTAACTTTGGGGTTTTTTTGTTCTTCTTTCTCTAGTTGCTTTATGTGTAAGGTTAGGTTGTTTATTTGAGATGTCTGTTTCTTGAGTTAGAACTGTATTGCTGTAAACGTCACTATTATAACTCCTTTTGCTGTATCTCATAGGTTTTGCATCATCCTCTTTTCATTGTCATTTGTTTCTAGGTATTTTTTTTATTTCCTCTTTGATTTCTTCAGTGATCTCTTGGTTACTTATTAGTGTATTGTTTAGCCTCCACGTGTTTGTATTTTTTACAGATTTTTTCCCTGTAATTGATAGCGTCTTATAGCGTTGTGGTCGGAAAAGATACCTGATATGACTTAAATTTTCTTAAATTTACCTGGGCTTGATTTGTGACCCAAGATATAATCTATCCTGGAGAATGTTCCATGAGCACTTGAGAAGAAAGTTTATTCTGTTGTTGTTGGATGGAATGTCCTATAAATATCAATTAAGTCCATTTTGTTTAATGTATCATTTAAAGCTTGTGTTTCCTTATTTATTTTCATTTTGGATGATCTGTCCATTGGTGAAAGTGGGGTGTTAAAATCCCCTACTATAACTGATTTCCCCTTTTATGGCTGTCAGCATTTGCCTTATGTATTGAGGTGCTCCTATGTTAGGTGCATAAATATTCACAATTGTTATCTCTTCTTCTTGAATTGATCCCTTGATCATTATGTAGTGTCCTTCCTTGTCTCCTGTAATAGTCTTTATTTTAAAGTCTATTTTGTCTGATATGAGAAATGCTACTCCAGCTTTCTTTTGATTTCCATTTGCATGGAATATCTTTTTCCATCCCCTCACTTTCAATCTGAATGTGTCCCTAGGTCTGAAGTGGGTCTCTTGTAGACAGCATATATACAGTTCATGTTTTATATCCACTCAGCCAGTCTGTGTGTTTTGGTTGGAGCATTTAATCCATTTACATTTAAGTTTGTTATCGACACATATGTTCCTATCACCATTTTCTTAATTGTTTTTGGTTTGTTATTGTAGGTCTTTTCTTTCTCTTATGTTTCCTGCCTAGAGAAGTTCCCTTAGCATTTGTTGTAAAGCTGGTTTGGTGGTGCTGAATTCTCTTAACTTTTGCTTGTCTGTAAAGTTTTTAATTTCTCCATGAAATCTGAATGAGATCCTTGCTGGGTAGAGTAATCTTGGTTGTAGGTTCTTCCCTTTCATCAGTTTAAATATGTCCTGCCAATCCCTTCTGGCTTGCAGAGTTTCTGCTGAAAGATCAGCTGTTAACCTTATGGGGATTCCCTTGTGTGTTATTTGTTGCTTTTCCCTTGCTGCTTTTAGTATTTTTTCTTTGTATTTAATTTTTGATAGTTTGATTAATTTGTGTCTTGGCATGTTTCTCCTTGGCTTTATCCTGTATGGGACTCTCTGCGCTTCCTGGACTTGACTATTTCCTCTCCCATATTAGGGAAGTTTTCAATTATAATCTCCTCAAATATTTTCTCAGTCCCTTTTGTTTTCTCTTCTTTTCTGGGACCCCTATAATTCGAATTTTGGTGTGTTTAATGTTGTCCCAGATGTCTCTGAGACTGTCCTCAATTCTTTTCATTCTTTTTTCTTTATTCTGCTCTGTGGTAGTTATTTCCACTATTTTATCTTCCAGGTCACTTATCCATTCTTCTGCCTCAGTTATTCTGCAATTGATTCCTTCTAGAGAATTTTTAGTTTCATTTATTGTGCTGTTCATCATTGTTTTTTTTGCTCTTTAGCTCTTTAGGTCCTTGTTAAACTTTTCTTGTATTTTCTCCATTCTATTTCCAAGATGTTGGATCATCTTTACTATCATTACTCTGAATTCTTTTTCAGGCAGATTGCCTATTTCCTCTTCATTTGCTTGGTATGGTGGGTTTTTACTTTCTTCCTTCATCTGCTGCGTATTTCTCTGTCTTCTCATTTTGCTTAACTTACTGTGTTTGGGATCTCCTTTTCGCAGGCTGCAGGTCCGTAGTTCCCGTTGTTTTTGGTGTCTGCCCCCAGTGGGTAAGCTTGGTTCAGTGGGTTCCAACAGAGTCACAATATGGAGGGTATGGGGACCGCTTTAGGTAAGATGGTCAGGGAAGGCCTATCGAAGAAGGCAGCATTTGGGACGAGCCCAGAAGGAAGGGAAGGAGTGACTACATGAAGTTCTGAGGAAATACTTTCAGGCGGCATTACCAAGTGCGGAGGTGCTGTCCAGAGAGGATTCCCAAAGTCAATGTGGCTGGAATACAATGAATGAAGGAGAACTGGCAAGAAATGATGCCAGATAGGGAGCCAGGTAATACAGGGCTTATAAGCTTCAGTAGGAGTTTAATGGAAATACACTAGAGGACTTTAAGCAGGAGAGCAAAATGATTTGACTTATGTTGTGCAAAAATTCCTTTGGCTGCTTTGGTGAGGCGCCGACTGCAGGAAGGTCAGAGGGGGAGCAGGGAGGCTGTTTAAGGGGTT
Source organism: Aethalodelphis obliquidens (assembly GCF_003676395.1). NCBI lineage: Eukaryota > Metazoa > Chordata > Mammalia > Artiodactyla > Delphinidae > Aethalodelphis > Aethalodelphis obliquidens. Next base: position 1,004,494 of record NW_020838017.1, read on the forward strand.
ATTGTAGAGATGAGTGTGGTTTGGGCCAGGCGCTGGGAAATGTAACATTTAGAATATATTTTGAAAAGGGAGCTGACAGAACTGCTTGGTGAATTGGACATTGGGGAGATGGGAGCAGCAAGAGGAAAGGAGCTGAGCGAAATCAAGGTTTGGCTCTTAGATTTTTGACCCAAGCAACTGTGTGAATGGTAGTGCCATTCACTGAGTCAAGAAAATAGTTTGGGGGGAGAAAATCAAGAATTCTCTTTTGCCTGTTAGACATCTTAAGGGCAGCAGATTACACCACCCCAAAATATACCATGTTGGCATAAGAATTACTTTGAGCTGAAGGTAACTGAAAAGAAGCAGTTACAAGAAAAGCTCTCTGCCTTCCCCTATTTGCCTAAAAATGGGACATACTTTTATAAAGGTGTTCCTTCTCCCCTCCCTACCAAGAAGGACAGAAGTTAGTCACTGGATACAGTGCCAGACCCTTAACCTGGAGAAGTCACCTGAGGAATCTGTATAAAAGAACTTTACTAACTAGGCTTCGTCTCCTCCCTTGGAAGCCTAGACCTGCTTTCCTTAGTCCTGTCCTTTCTCTACAAACTTACTGCCCTTTGTTGAATATGCTATATAAACTGGAATTCTAAGCCCCCAGGGGAGTTACTCGTCTCCCCCGCCCCCCCTCCCGCCACATCTCCCATGTTTACATGAAGTATACAGTTTGTTTTTCTCTTGTTAATCTGTCTTTTATCAAAAGGGTTTCAGCCAAGAACTCGGAAGGGTGGAGAGAAAGCTATTTCCTCCCCTACACATATAAGCACTAATCAGTTGGATATACTGTCTGGTGCTTATGAGAGAGGTGTAGGCTGGGGAAATATTTATGTAAGTCAACGGAATATAGTTAAAATTTCAAGTCCAGGAGGTGGATAAGTCCTGAATTTAGATACAAAGAGCACGGCCTACATTGACCCATGGACTCCAGCATTTAGAAGTCAAGAAAAGGAGGGAGGGCCTGCATGGAGCATAAAAAGAAAGTAGCCAGAGAGGTAGTTTCTGAGAGCTGAATAAGAGGAAATAAGGAAATTCAGCTAAGAGAATAATGGTTAAATCTCACACTAGTGTTATCAAACAAAAGTTCATATGCCCAATGTACAACGAGGCCAAACAAACTGAAACATCGGAGTTTGGAGCAGAGAAAGGTTTAGTGTAGGGCCAAGCAAGGGGAACATGTGGCTTGTGCTCGAAAACCCCGAACTCCCCCACGGTTTTGAGGGAGAAGTTTTCATAGGCAAAATCTGGGGTGTGGGCTGCAGGGTGTGTGACTTTCTTCTGATTGGTTGGTGGTGAGGTAACAGGGCAGTGCTCCAGGCATCTTGTGCTCAGCCTGAAGCTGCCATCCTGCACCTTGCTGGAGGCCTTACTTTCCTGCAGAAGAACTCAAAGATATTGTTATGTGTATCCCTAAGGAGGAACCAGGACCTGCCCCAAGGCTGCACTGTTGTTTCTTGACTGCTTCTCCCTTGTTTCTGCATCCCTTCCCTTCCCTGACTAGCAACTGTTTGAATCTGCCTTTGGAACTCAGGGAAGGTCAAAGAAGCTGAATGAAGCCTATTTCCTACAAATGATAGGGACAGAGTAGAATAATTAAATAGTTAGTTTAGAACTCCCACTAGGGGATTAAAGACGGGGAATTTTAAGGGAGTTTGGGAGACTACTGTAAGCTAACCACCACTTGGGAAAAGAATCCAGTAACCTAGCAACAATCTACACTACATTGAAGGAAGACCAGGTGCATCCAAGCACCATGTACACTCAAGCCACAAACCCTGGTAGTTAAAACACAAGACAATAGATACAGGGTCTGAATCTTTAAACATGAAGTCAGGGAGTTAATGGTCCTTGAAGAGGACCCTTAAGAGCATTTAAGTTAAGGTCCTTGAAGAGTACTTCTGCATGTAGCCAAGACAGAAATATAGGTGAAAGGGGAAAGAACTAGGTGAAAGGGGACATTATACTGGAACCTGAGATTAATTACCATATTTTAGTATATGTCACCACCCTTTTGCTGATACACGTATGATTTAAATAGTGCCATGACAGTCCCAGTTAGACCATATAGGGTCAAAGGAGGAACTACTGATGTAAGTTTTGACATCTGGCCAAGAATGAGGAAGAAGGTGGTCTTCTCCCCCTCCCCACTTTTCTTTTGTTTATAAAAACAAAGTCCTCTCAGTCCTTAGGGCAGAGCCTTCTTGCCCACCCACTTGTATTTCTCACAAGTGTCCTATGCTAATAAACTCACTCTTTGCCTGCCTCTTGCTGAATTCTTTCTGCACCGAGACAAAAGAACCTGAGCTTCAGTAAGTCCTGATGCCAGGTGAGTGGTTTCAATTAAAAGACAGTGGGTTCAAGTCCCAATCTGTGTTTTGGCTGGGTTTGCATCCCACCCGAAAAGGAGTGTGGTTTCACAAACAAGAAATGGGGGACACAGAAAGGACTTGCACCAGGGAGGGCCCCACAGGGTCCTGCTCTGTTTCACTAGGTTCAAAGCATTTGCTGACAACAACCTAATGGTATGATATCCACAGCATAATACTGCACAGTTACTACAGCATAATAATACTTGTGCTATGAACTGCCCATGGTCTCACAGAGGGTGTTGTGGCAGCTACCAAGTCACACCAAAAAGGCAGTGGCTTCCCCACTTTCTACAGCACTGCTCTATTTCATATACAGACTGTAGCTTCCTGGTGTGATCAATGAGATCTAGGCTCTCCACTGCCTCACAACGGGATTCTCCAGCAAGCAAGGGAAAGAGAAAAGAGGGAAGAAACTTACTTATTGGGGGCCAACCACTTGCCAGGCATTCTGCTACGTGCTTTTATATGTTTTCTCCTTTTTACCCTCTAACAATCCCATGCAGGAGGTTACTAACCTATTTCTATAGATTAGGAACTGTGCTGAAAGAAGCTGAGTGAACTATCCAAGGTCAGAAGCTTACCAGTGGCAGAGCCAGCGCTGATATCCTTCGCTCTGGCTCTTGGACCAGTTTTATTTCCACCATATCACGTTACCTTTTAAATGTACTTATCTCCTAAGATCCATTTTCTAATAATTTCACCTTGGTGTAAGAGAGAGAGAAAAATCTTTCATTTATTAGCAATGTGGTGCAGAGTTTTGTTTTCCCATCCAAATCATACCACAGGAGGCATTCACTACCCTAGAATAGGGCCTCTGGGACTGGGATAATTTAGTGAGTGAGTTATATAAAAAATATGCCTAGATTAGAGTAGGCTTGAGTCTCAATTTAATTATTTCAGCTAAAACACTGAAGAACTGTAGAGCTGTCACTATAAAATACACTCTTTCCCATTTCAGTGCTATTCCTCGCCTCTCACTACTGCCTTTTTGACAGGAGTAGGTCTATTTTAAAGCAACCAACCTAAAATTTGAACAAAGCCACAGTGTTCTAAGGGAAATTGTTAATTTGAATACAGTTCATCTTGAAAAACTCTGAAAGATACTTCATAATAATTTCTCATGAAACAAAAACTGGAAGCCTCTTAAGGGAACTATGAAATGAGATTTCCTTCTGCAACAAAGTGAGTGCCACACAGTATCAAAGATTATGTTACACTGCACTGCTGATGCTACAGAAATAATATCTCTGCTCATAATAAGAATGTGGGGACTCATGAGCGTGTTAATTAAATTCATTTATGTACCTCTTTGAAATTCAGAAAGGCTAGAATGGAGGCAACACATCATCTAAGAGAGCTGTTCCAACTCAGAAATCATCTAAGCAAGCAGAAGGTGGTTGTTTCCCTGGGTCACGGGAATCCTAGAGGGAGAAATGAAGGGAAGGAGATGAATCAGAAGCCACACTTTGATAAGATGGTATACTTGACTCCAAGATGAAAGAGACCATATCTGATCTTCTCACTGCCTTATGGTCCTCGCAAATAGCAGGGATTCAATGCACAGTTGTTGAATGAATGAGGGAAGGCAGGTTTTTTGAGTAAATACAGGAATATGTCTGAAAATAGATCCAATGCAGAGACAGAAATGTGACCTTTTCAAAACAATAGAAGCATTTTCACTCTCAATAAATGATAAAATTAGAGTTTCAAATGCTTTATCATGTGGCATAGCTGTTTAAGGACCTCAAGTGAATGAGGGCACCAAACCATCTAGTTTAGTTTCCTGCTCAGGGGCATGTGGTGAATATGAGGATAAGGAAGGAAAAATGGGGAAAAAAAAATAGAGAGAGAGAGGCATTTCCAAGTTCTGAATGCAAACGGGGCAAATGACCTGAAGAGAACATGGGTCATATAACCTCACCTTTTATTCCATAACCAAAATGTAATTAGCAGAGATATTAATCTACTAAAATCACCTCTAGAAATATTACAAAATAAAGTAAAAATCTATTGAATATTCAAGACTTTAAGTAATGCCTTTTTACATTTAAAAATCAAGTTATTTCCAGTCCAGTTAAACATCCCTTCTTAAGATTTTCAAAAATCACTTCCAAAATTAAACAGGATGTAGGGGTAAAAAAAATGTTCTCTCTTCCTTTCTAGGCTCTTTGGCTGGTCTGATAATCAAACTGACATAAGACAGATTAAGAGGAGAAAAACAAATTTAATTTTGTATATACGGGAGCCCCATAAAAACATGAGGCTCAAAGAAGCTACCAAAGCAGAAATCTTTTAGACAAGGAAACAATAAATTTGTAAGAACTGACAAGATCAAGGGGTTTGGGCATGGGGTAGTAAATCAGTGAGAAGTAACAAGCTTTGTTTATGTATGCCTTCTTGGCCCTAAATTCCCTGTCTCTGATGATAAGGATGCCTTCCACCCTCCTGGTACAGGGAAGGTATCCTTCACATGGGGGATTTATTTTCCGCTTTCAGGGGACCAAAGGTGGGTAGAGTGTCCTTCTTGAACAGGCTGTTTCTCATATAACTTCAATTCAAAAGAATTAGTATACCAAAATGAAATATTTGGGGATAGTATACTCTGCTCCCCTTCAGAAAATAATTCTAAATTTATACTTAACCACCTCTTGTTTGCCGCTTCTGCGAAGACCTAGGTATGAATAATGAATAACAGAAATGATACTATTAAGCATTTCAAATTATTCTTTTGAATAAGATCATTTTATTTAATTTTGCATTTTTCCCCCTAAGGACTGGGTGTTAGCAGTTGCCATCTCACTGTTTTGATGTTTCTATTTCATTTTTCTTCACGACTTAAAAAATACTGGGAGATAATATTTAAAAATCGATGGCTATTCGTCTACTCTATTGTTGAAAATCATGCACTAAATATGTACTGAATCACTATTCCAACTGATGCTGCAGGTAAATGTTAAGATCTGCTTTCACTGGAGGAGGTGATGGAGAGGACCTGAGCACCAGCTGACCCGTGAGCTGGACCCAGGCAATCAGAGGCTCCTCGTTTCTTCTGCATCCTTGGAATAAATGTTCTGACCACCGTTCTCATAGCCAGAGCTGTTTCAAGGATGCAGGCTTGAGAGAGTGAGGTGTTAACAGCCATCTGGATGGTATACGTGACTCAATTCAGTTAAGGCCAGTTATATACACTTTTAAGATGCTGGTGGATGGGGTGTGGACATCTACGCAACTGTGGCCATACAAGACAAGCCTCGTATGTAAGTTCTCTTGCTTGTTAACCTGCCACCTACGCATCTGGAGTGGTCTGCCTCTTTCTTCTGTCTCTCTTTGCCCTCCACGTGTGGGGCCAGTTCGCAAACCTACAGCTTTATGCACAACAACAAAGAAGGTTGCTTTGATGCTGGTGCACTTTCTACATTAGTTTTCTATTTCACTTCTGAACAACCTTTTGGGCTCCCTGACTTCCTAAGACCAGTTTTCCTGGGTTCCACTTCTATACATCTTATTCTTTCCTAGATAAGAACAATCCTAGAAGAGTTATGAAATAGAATTAGTAGAAATAGTTTGCCCAAATGGAAAAATTCATTTAAGCAAGGTTCTTTCAAAACCAAGGCAAAATAACTGAATGGTGTTATTTCAGGGACTATGTAAGCTGCTCTCTTTTCTGTCACTCTTTAAAATTCTGTCACGGTATGAACAAAACCCCTATGCTATGGGCTTCCTTTAACAGCAGAAAAATGGACTAGCATTGTTTTTATGAAAAAATAATGAAGGTTGATGATGGACAAGTATAGAATTGGGGGAGATATTTTTGAGCAGGAAGGCTTACCCAGAACTTCACGGGCAGCTTTTTGGCAAAGAAATCCATAAAGACGGATGTGAAAGCGAGTGAATAAATCTATACTTCGATTTTAAAGTTCACTTCACATACTGGTGACAAAAGATGACAGATTGGGGCCCTGGAAGAAAATTCATCAACAGTATCAACTCGCTGTACTTAACCAACACAGCACATTTGTTGGTCTGCTCTTAGAAGGGAAAATACTGAAATTGATGATTCTTTGAAGCCAGACATTTTAAATTAATGTGTTTCAGGAAAAGAACTGCCAATTCCTGGCCAAGGTTTGACTCTCTGATAATGCAATGAGGTATCAGGACTTTCACTGCCTTAGTCAGAGTGACTCTCTGAAACACTAGATTTCAGATGATTCCCTCAAATATCACTCAGGAGAGAGTGTTTTACTCCTTCATATATGGTCTCTAGATGGACTCAACTTTGACCAGTATTTCGAGACCTGCTCTTCTATTTCTTTTTCTAGTGCCAACTCCCCATAGCTGAACCTTAAAACACATGCCACTAGGAACCCCGGAAAGCTGGCTAGCTTTCCTGGACTTGATATAACAGGTAAGGTATTCCTATATGGGGAGATATTAGTCAAAGGATACAAACTTTCAGTTAGATGAATAAGTTCTGGGGGTCTAACGTACACCATGGTGATTATAGTTAATAATACTGTATTATATACTTAAAAGTTGCTAAGAGAGATCTTAAATGTTCTCACCACAAAAAGAAATGGTAATTATGTGAAGCGATCGAGGTATTAACTAATGCTATGACATTAATCATTTTGCAAAATAGTGTGTCAAATCCACACTTTGCGCACCTTAAACTTACACAATGTTATATGCCAATTATATCTCAGTAAAACTGTAAAAAAAGTAAAGTGTTCTTAAAAGATTCTCTTGGTCGGTTACATTTCTATTTCTCAATCATATGCTATAGTTCGTGAACTCTAAGGCAGACATTTTTACATTTTAAAGATTTGTATCCTCTCTGGAAAAAAAATGTTTTTAACAAACAAAAAGTTGATGGTATGTGATGTCTCATTTAATAAATGTTATGTATGTTCTATTTCTAGGTTTACAATGTTAAACTCTTAACTTCATGTTTTTGAATATAGAATTCTATTAGTTGTTTCAATCCCTGACTGCATACTTAGTGTCTCCTATTAATAAAGATGGAAAGCAATCTGCTTAAAAAATTACAACTTTATTGTTCTGTTATGTTTTCTGCATTCACGAAGGAAGTGAATTTGGTGCTTTTGAGTCCTAGTCACATTCCTCCTGTCTCAATTCCCAAATATAGAAATCCCTTGATTAAATAAATATCCAATTATGGTTAAAGATAGATGTGCAGACCTGAACAACATCTAGGGACCGGTGTCACCTAGATATGTATTTTATAGTGTGGGTTATATGCACAAAATTAAGATAATCCTATATATACAAAGACTGCCCATTAATAAATGTAAGTATACATATAGATATATCTAGGTATATCTAGGATCTCCCGATTAATGGGTGCATTTCTAGGTAATGCTTTTAGCAAAACAGCTAACATTCTAAATGGAGACATTCTTAAAGCAGGGAGAAAACCAGGCTGCATTGAAGAGTCTCATTTTTTTTAAAAGAGAAATACCATATGATATCACTTATATGTTGAATCTAAATTATGACACAAATGAACCTATCTATGAAACAGAAACAGAATCACAGACACAGAGAACAGACTGGTGGTTCCCAAGGAAGAGGGGGTTGGGGGAGGGATGGAGTGGGAGGCTGGGGTTAGCAGATGTAAGCTTTTATATACAGAATGGGAAAACAACAAGATGCTACTGTATAGCACAGAGAGCTACTATATGCAATATCCTATGATAAACCATAATGGAAAAGAATATATGAAAAAGAATGTAGGGCTTCCCTGGTGGCGCAGCGGTTGAGAGTCCGCCTGCCGATGCAGGGGACACGGGTTCGTGCCCCGGTCTGGGAAGATCCCACATGTCGCGGAGCGGCTGGGCCCGTGAGCCATGGCCGCTGAGCCTGCGCGTCCGGAGCCTGTGCTCCGCAATGGGAGAGGCCACAACAGTGAGAGGACCGTGTACAGGAAAAAAAAAAAAAAAAAAGAATGTATATATATGTATAACTGAATCACTTTGCTATACAGCAGAAATTAACAAACTATACTTCAGTAAAGAAAATATTGATTTAAAAAAAGTTTCATTTTTTTTTATGAAGAGTGTGGTTTAATCCCTGTCAAAGTGCTCTCACATTCAGCTCATTTTACCTTTAGCCATTACATTGAGAAGCATGTCCCAGGTCATGGATGACCCCCAGGGGCCACACTGCTCAGATGCTCCAGATATGGGTTGTGTCAGACAGGGCTCTCAGAGTTTACAAAAGTGACCAAAGAGGGCATCAACATACCCAAGCACAGACATTTTTCCTTTTTTAAAAAAGTCCCATTAATTTAATTAGTTAGTACACTGGATGCCAATGGATGGTGCTTTACTATTTCAGACCAAAAAGTATACAGATATGAAGTCACTATTTCAGTCTGGAAGGAAATACATTTATTCAAGTCTACCTTAGACTTCCTATCATTGCGTTGGGCCCTTCCGTTCCTCATTCAAATTGAAATTGACTTGATTTTTAAAAATTGACTATGTGCTCCCAAGTGTGTTTCTCATCATCCCTGTTGGGGCCATCACAACAGCCCATAGCTGTGCTGTGTAAAAGGAGGAAATAGAAAGGGACTATCATGCAGTTATGATTTCCTTGCTTCCTGAACAGTTTAGGATTATGACAAATGCAAACAATGCTGGGTTTGCTTGTTGGAAAAAAAAAAGATAAAATAAGCAAACTAATATTTATCAAAGAAGAGTTCTTCCATTTGGAGAATTCAACCGTTTTGACCTCCTGAGTAATCTGTTTATAACATCAATTTTAGTGAAATGGAGCAAAGAAAACGTGTGTTACTTATCTTATTTACTTACTCATGCTGAAGTATTATGACCTACTGTGTGTTATTTATGTAGGTGACTCTTTACTGATAACACTCTCTTTTTACTAGTAAAATAGTCCTCTAAAATATCACAGCATGTTTGTTTAACGGAAGCTTTTCCCATACATACCGAATGTGCTCAGCTTTGCAACAGCTAATGAATGACAGTGGCAAGTACAGTCAGTGAATTACTCAGCCCCTCAGTCTCTTCTTGGGAGCCCCTCAGCTGGTTTTTGAGTGCTTTGCCATGATACTTTGTGCTCTGCTCCTGTCATCAGGGAGATGTGCCTTGGGAAGGGAACTCACATTTTTTGAGATAGCATGTGAATTTGAGAAGTGATGTGAACTCAGACTGCTGATCAGATCAAAGGGTATTAAAGTACTTCACAGTCTTAAAATTAAGGGTGAATGAACAAAATAAACTACAGGCCTTAGAATTTCCGACTCTTAACATTAGTTACTAAATCTACGGTCTCTATAGATTCTTTGCCCCTGGTCGTATTTCATCCTTCTCAACATTATCTGTAATGGTTTAAAAAATATAGTGTTAAAATATCACATTCTTTACATTCTTTAGTTCTAGGTTGCAAACAGGTATTACGTATATAGAATGCCCAGATCTCAGTGGAATCCTAAAGGATTTAGATACAAAACAATTTAAAATTTCAACACATTCATCTAGCAAAAAGATACTAATTCTCCTTTTTTTAAAAAAAAATTGTTAATGAGGACTTTTCTTATACCACCCAGGACAATCAGATGTTTGTCGAAGGGTTACAGATAACTACTAGGGTAAAAATAGCTAAGGAGAGTAAGGTAGAGAAAAAAGAAATCACATAATAACTGAATTTAAGAACTATGGCTTTATAGGGAAGATTCTAACCAAACACTAATATTTAAATTGGAAAATAGGGCTTCTCAGTCTTTTTATTTTTATGCAGTAATAAAAGACTTGCCAATGGCGAGATTACGTGCACGATGAGCGTGAGTAACTTCTATTAATATCAAGGGCTAATATCTACCCTCCATTAACATGTGTAATTCCCTCAGGAAGTAATGTGTAATCTTTGCCCTCAGATAATCAGGTCAATTTTGTGAATGAATATCTAAGGACAACATTTGAACCCTTATTTAAACTTTAATTGGAAAGATATAATATGAAAAAATGAAAAAGGAGTTAAGAAAGGTGTTTAAAAATAGAAAGGTTCAGCCTTTGCTGAAAGAATTTTGATTGTAGAGCTATTGAATTAATTATATTTACATTATATGCTAATTATATGCTAAAATATTATATATATTTACATTATATGCTAATATACCAACTCGAAATGCTAAGCTGTAAATTCATGAAGATAGAATAATTACCTCCACTGAACCCTCCCTAAAACACCATTCCCCAAATATCTCAGCATTGTCAATATCTTGAAAAGATACTGCTGCAGTGTAGTGATTAGGAAGTGGAAATGGAATGAGGCCAGGTGCAAGGTGTAAATTTCAATACGAAATCAACCTCAATTGCTCATGTTGATATGAAACCTTCTAGAAAATGTATTTGTCCTTGTAAAAATAGTTTATATAGATGGCTGGGACTGAAAAATTCTATGTCTCTTTCAACTATGCCTTAGTTTAAAATAGTCTTTGAATATCTGAGTTTTCTGGTATAAATTATTCAAGGTAAAATAATAATTTATCATGTCATTAAGTGTTACTCTAAATTAAGAAATATATTATTTTATCAGAATATTGCTTACAGTTGAAGAGCTAAAAGATGACAGTGACATGCTATGTTAGAATTAGAACATCCACATGAAAATTCAGTTTTCTAATTACTTTGTCTACATGGCAACACCGAACAACAAATAAGAAACCATTAGATAATGACTGACGCTTAAATTCTCATCTTGGGCATTATTTATCTTTAAATAGACAGTTTTTTTTATTATATTCATTCTATATGTACATCCTTTTGATCAACAGACATTATCTCTAACATTTGCTTATTCTAATTTTCTCTTTCTGTAGGAATAATCAGATCTTTTCATGAAATAAGACTTTTTCTTTTATCTTTTCTGCTAAAAGTTTCTTGAAATGGGACTTTCAGAAAAATATTTTTTCTGAATATTTAAAAGTATATTATTTAAAATTAAATAGAAACAACAATGTAGTATAAATACTGTGGTATGATTTTTACATTACAATATATCTTTTATTAGAGAAAAGTGATCAGGTATTTGTAAAAACTCACATAAGGAGAAAACCATCCAATAGGTCTGAAGTAGGAAACGACATAGAAAAATCGATGTTCTATTAATCAGAAGGCTTATCCAATTTTACCAGGGACAAGTCACATCATTAAATGATCCAGATACCTGTGTCAGCAAAAGGTGCTGCATGAGCGGTACTGAGGTGGCTCTTTCTTATTTCCATCCCATAAACCTAATCTTCTGGGGATGAGAAGAAATCCTAGGATGGTCCATCAGCCATGGTCTAATCCAGTCATTACACACAGTGTCCTGGGAGAACTTTTGTTCAGTTCCTATTTATGATCTTAATGTTTTTCACGCAAGAGATCTTCCCCACCTCCTTTTTGTGGGCAGAAAACAAATGACACTAGTAAATTGTTACTGCTGTCTATTGTTCTTAAATAATTCACACTAAGATCTATTTGTAGCTTTTACAGAAAAATACGTACATTTATTAGAACAAAGGGAACAGAAAATACTTGTTGTTTAAGATTCTGAACACTGACTAATTTCTGACTACTTTCTATCTTAGTGCAGGTGGGCCAAGTGCATTGGTCCAATTTTGGTCCTGACAGGGGTCAGTCCATCTAGTGGCACAGCATGAAGAAACGGTAAAAAAGATTTACTTTATATTTATTCTGAGTAATTTGAAAACTATTATTGTAAAGGCTGTAAGGCAACAACACAATTTGGAAAAATAAAATTAAAATTTCCTGTAATACCTATATACCTTTTTAAAAAATTCTGCATGTTGCCCTTGCATGTTTCCACTTGCATAGTCCCATGGTTTAAATAAAAATTAAGTTGCAATTTATAGGCAAATACTAAATAATACTTTAATGTTTTTCCTGTTGTGTTAAGAAACTATTTTCTTGTATTTGCTGACACATATTAAACTTTAACGATGAATAACTGCTGAATGAAAACTAAGAACTTCAGGGAAATGACTAACTCAGTTACTGTTTTGGCAACTTAATCACACTCCGGCCAATCTTCCACTATGAAAGTGATTTATATTCAAGACTTCTGACTTCACCACCCATGTAGGAGGTCCACTCTTTAAGCCTGCAGAGCCTCTTGATAGCTAAATTTTACTCTCCTATTTTAAAATTTTATCTTAAATGGCACATTGGAACTGCCGTATCTCCTTTTTAATGGGTCGGGGTTCCAAATTCATTGATGGTCTTTCATCATAGTGCACACTTCTGGTCTTCAAACTTTACTCAGTATCCACTCTGTGCCAAGCACTCTGCCAGCTTATTACTGGCCTAAATTTTATGATACCACAATGTGCCTTTCATCTCTCTCACCCTTCCTTTATAATCATGGCTAGGTGTAAAGCATCTGCCAGCTGTCTGTAATGACCTGTCAGCCTGCAATTGCTTTGTCTGATCTGTCAAGTTGCACTGTGACTGTCAGTAGAGCAAGGGAACTTGATTGAGCCTAGGAAAGAGTTCTTGAAAACACACAGGAACAGATAAAGCGGGACAGAGATGGAAACAGGACTGGGAGGCATTCTCTAGAGTGCATCTGATTTTATGGTTACAGACACAGAGAAGCAAATAAGGGGCTTGTGAGAGGCACTGTAGCTTACTGGTTAAGTATGAATCCTGGCTCAACCATGTACTATTACTAGTAGTAACTAGCAAGTTATTGAACTTCTCTGTGTTTTAAGACTTCCCATCCATAGTATGGGGCTAATAAGGAGCATGCATTTTAGAGATGTATGAAGACTAAATGAGTTAGATACCTGTGAAGTATTTAGATCAGTAACTGGGACACAGTAAGTACCTCATGTGTGTTTTACTTAGGTCAACTCAGTTAGTGACTGAGCCAAGACAAGAACCATGGTCCCAGAAAGTTTCTAGACTGTCTTCTCCTTATCACTACAACTTGTGAATGAAATGGAAGTCAGAGAAGCAACAGAAACCAATAGCCCAGAAATCCCAAATGGTGAGAAGAGGTGAGTGGAAGAAGGAGGTCACTGTCAGCGTAAATGAGAACTAATGGAGGGACAAGTAAGCTGTCCCAGATGCTACAGAGGCAGATCAAGCCCCCCTCCCTGTCCTCTGGACCCAGTGCTATCTACAGTGGTCTGGTCATCTTCCACTCTCTCTCAGCAGCTGAGCCTCCTACCCTCAAAACACCCTGGGAGGCAAAGCATATGACCAGTTCACATCACCAGGCCTCGCATCAGCTGTAAAGAGCTAGAGAAAAGCGAGGCCGTTATCAACAAGGTCAACGAAAGCACTTAGCATGTGGGGGAGGGTACATGATGTGTAAACCCACTGAAAGGTTGGGATATAAGTAAAACAGGATGCTTATTTCAAGAACTTCTCAGAGCTTTTAATGTACTAACATACATTCCAATCCCTAAGAGATGGATATAGTAAATAACGTTTTTCAAACATATCTGACCACAAAACCCTTTTCAAATGGTGTATCTTGTGGTATAGGAAACATATTTTAGATATGCCACCATAATCCATACATCCTTTATAAATATAATTTATTGTCGAATCTATAAAAATCTCTTAAGACATGACTTGAATCAAACGTGGATTACATTGCCACAATTAATAAAGGTTAATGTAAAATAATTTATTAATAAATAGAGCCTCCATTATTAAAACAAGAGTCATACTGTGGAAGATTTTCTCTTACCTACCACATTTTAACAGCCTTTATGAACTTTACATGCCAAGACACTGTCAGTAAGACTAAGTAAATACCAATTTTCTTCACAAAGTTATACATTGTCTCATTTATCTGTGCCAGTCTATAAGCTTATCATGTTCTAAATAATATACCTTTTAGCAGTAAAAATCTAAGAGTCTGACTGATGTTGTAATAGTACACTTTACAAACTTCCATCTTGTGAACAACTGTGTTTTCAGTTGTGATTCACTGAAAGCAGGTCTATTTGACATAATCCTGAAGGAGAACTGATGTTACTCATAGAAAAGTGAATTACACAGATGCAAATTACTGTTACAATGATGCAAATCACTGCAAAATTGTATTTTTTAATATAGCTTTTCTCTTCAGTTTAACTCAACTTTGTTATCCTGTAAAGCATCAACTCAAGGCACAGTGGCCAAGATGGCAGAGCAGGAAGACCCCGAACCCACCTCCTCCCACGGGCACACAAAATTACAACTATTTACAGAGCAAGTATCCAAGAGAACCACCTGAAGAGTAGCAGAAATGATTTCTCACAACTAAACATATAAAGAAGGAACCACAATGAGACAAACAGTAGGGGCAGAGACATGGTAGAGTCAAGACTCAACCCCTGCGTAGGTGACCCACAAGTGGGAGGCTAATCACAACTGCAGACGTTCTCCCTAAGGAGCAAGGAGTCTGAGCCCCACACTGGGCTCCTGCAGTGCGAAGACAAGCAGTCAGAATGTCTGGCTGTGAAGGCCAGTGGAGCTTGTGTACACAAGAGCCCGAGGGCTGTAGGAAACAGAGACTATGCTATTAAAGGGCTCATGCAAAATCTCACATGCTCTGAGACCTAACACAGAGGCAGTAATTTGAAAGGAGCCTGGGTCACACCCACTTGCTCATCTTGGAGAGCCTCCCGGAGAGGCAGTAGGCAACTGGGACACCCCCCTGGGGATACAGATGTTGGCAGCAGCCATTTTTGGAAGCTCATCCTACCACGAGGTTGGAAAGCACCATTTTGGAGTCCTCCCTCTAGCCTATTAGCCCCAGAGGCTTACCTTCCCACCAGCTGGGGTGCACTGCTCCTGGGACCTTCTAGGCCAAGCAACCAGCTGCTTAGGGACCCAGCCCTGCCCACCAATGAGCCAGCAGCCTCTGCATGAGGCAGGACCTGGCAGCCAAACAGGCGTCAAATACTTTTTTTTTTTCAATTGAAGTATAGTTGATTTACAACGTAAGTACGTTTATTTGAAGTATAAAGGCATCTCCTACATAAGGAGATCTCCTACATGAGGCCACGTCTCCAAGATCGGGAAATGTAACTGACTTACCTAAAAGTTTGAAGGAAACACAGACAGTTAGGCAAAATGAGGGAACAGAGGAATATGTTCCAAATGAAGGAACAAGATAAAACTCCAGAGAAAGAACTAAGCTAAGTGCAGATAAGCTACCTGTCAATAAAGAGTTCAAATAATGATCATAAAGATGCTCAGCAAACTCGGGAGAAGAATGAATGAACACAGTGAGAAGTTTAACAAAGGAAGAATGCCTGTTATTGACTTCTTAGTTCTGTTGTCACTGAAAACATACTTTACATAATTTTAATTTTTTGAAATTTATGGAAACTTGTTTTATGGCCTAGCATATGGCCTATTCTAGAGAATGCTTTGTGTGTACTTGAAAATAATTTTTATTCTACAGTCACTGAATTAAGTATTCTATATTTGTCAGTTGTGTTGTTTAAGTTATCTATATCTTTTGCTGATTTTCTGTCAAGTTCTTTTTATTTTTAAGCCTGACCCCTTAGGGGTTGCCCCTATGCCTGCAAAGCTGGATGTCTGCCAATAATTTGACAGAGGTTGTGCTCAAAGGCCTCAAGCCAGTAAGGCTTCTCACCTACTTACCAATGGAACTATGTATGGGCAAGGGAGCACGTACAAACTTTAGTCTGTTTTCAAGCATGCCCAGCTTTTACTTTCCCTTGGGCTCTTTTCTGTCTCCTCTGTGCACCTGCATAGTCTTAGGGGAAGCAGACATATGTGGACAGCTTGGTCCTTCTTTAGTCTCCACTGTGTAGGCAGTTTTATCTAGGAATAGGCTTGCCCCAACTAGGACGAAGACATCAGGATAACAGAGCCATTGACCCTTTTTGCTTACCCACTGTCAAGATTATCACTTTCACTGACAACAGCAGTGAGCATAGGTATCTTCCACCACTGTCAACTGAGTGAGCCCCTTTTGACCACTGCAGCAAAAATGCTGGTCTAATGGCCTACTCTGCTCTGGCAGAACCTCCATGCTGACTGAGCTGCAGGGGAAAGGAGGAGGACAGGACGAGCTCTAGCCACAGACTCCCACTGTTCTCACCTGAAGTTCAGCAACTC
Source organism: Aethalodelphis obliquidens (assembly GCF_003676395.1). NCBI lineage: Eukaryota > Metazoa > Chordata > Mammalia > Artiodactyla > Delphinidae > Aethalodelphis > Aethalodelphis obliquidens. Next base: position 1,021,037 of record NW_020838017.1, read on the forward strand.
CTCAAGCATAAGCGCTTTTCAGATTGCTGTACATCTTTGGTCTATTTTTATGGCATTGAAATGGTTATATTTTGTTAATTTTTCTCAACTTCAGAGTTGCTCTTTGGGGAAAGGATTTGCTAACCTCCTTCTTCAGCTATGGCCAGAAGTCAGAAGAGTGTTCTTTCTTTTGGAACATAAAACATGAACAAGGAAAGGGTCAGATTTCCTCTCCCTCTGACTGCTTAGGGCTGTGGCAAGAGGTGGTGGGGCTATACTGCAAACAGTGTTCACCAGAAACGAGGGGGAGTACAGAGGGAAAATGCAAAGTGATGGATTCAAGACCACACTCCCCTTGAAGTGTACGAGCATGAAGGGTACACAGAGATTATACTGATGTATGTATAATTCATGGATCTCTACGTAAATGGCTATGCATAAGAGTTGGAAAAGAGAGGGAAGGGATATTTGCAAATAACAGTGTTCCTGAGCTGTCACTTGCATGACTAGTTCTTGTCAATTGGGGAAAAGAAAACATCCCAAATGCTTGACTCTTAAAGGTTTTATATTCCAGGCACAGAAGCTTGTGACCTTGGACTCCCTGTTACACCTTCTGTCTGACTCTTTCTACATCTTTCCAACAGAGATATGATAATATTAATAGAGTCTGGCTGAGTAAAGTTAATGATGGTAAAGCATTTTTAAGACTCTGGAAAAATAGGTCTCAGGGTACATACTTCAGAGGATGTGTTATTTAAGCTGGCAGTTTTAGATGCATCTCAGCTTCTAATAATGTGGATTTCTTTCAATATCTTAAGTAAATGTCTCAAACGCTTACCACTACTTTTGTCAAAAAAAAAAAAAAGAAATACTATCTAGTATAATTAAAATGTAATGCCACAATTACAGTTAGTGTAAAGACACACATTTGTATTTGTTTATCACTTACAAGCATTTTTAGAAACTGAAACATAAGAAGAGGGACCAAAATAAATGGGGTAGCATCTGGGAGTGGGGCTCTGGGGATGGGAAAGATGAAAGGTAAAGCGAGGCTCTAAGCTGTGCTTATTGCATCCCCCCCAGCCCTCACCAAAAGGAACCAGGTCTATTCATGATGTTTCATGAGTTCCAAAGTGTACCTCAGACCCGCAACAAAACTTTAAGTCTTCTCTCTAAGGTTACTCTCTTCCCAGATGAGATGAAAAATATAATGACTTACAGGTAGGGTTCTCTTGAGGGTGTGGCTTTGGGTGAAGGAAAAATGAGAAGGGCAGGTTCCCTTCCAGGAGAGAGGGCATTAAAAAATTGCATATATGTATAAATATAAACATATATATATATATATTACACATATTTACTATAAGGAATTGGCCCATGTGATTATGGAGGCTGAGAAGTTCAACATCTGCAGGAGGCAAACTGGAGACTCAGGAGAGCCAATGGTATTAGTTCTAGTCCAAGTCTGAATTCAAAATCAGGAGTAGACTGATGTTCCAGTTCAAAGACAGTCAAGTAGAGAGAAAGAATCCTTTCTGACTTAGTCTTTTATTCAAGTCTTCAATGGATTGGATGAGGCCTGTCCATATTGTGGAGGACAATCTGCTTTATTTAGTCCAATGATTCCAATATTAATCTCATCCAGAAACATCCTCACAGACCCACCGAGGAATAATATTTAACCAAATATGTGGGCACCCTGTGACAGCCTAACTGACACATAAAATTTACCATCACACTATTTCCTGAGTGTTAAGGGATCGCTGCCAGAGACAATTAGGCCAGACAATTGTCTGACACTTCCAGTTTCGAATCTCTCATAGATTCCAGACTGTGGGCACCCACTTTGCACAGGGATTCTATTATCTAGTGCTGTGCACCAAATTACCAAAAACTTAGAGGCTTAAAACAGCACATATTTACTGTCTCATAGTTTCTGTGCATCAGGAGTCCAAGCCTGCCTTAACTAGGTCCTCTGCTTCTGGGTCTCTCAGAAGGCTGCAATCAAGATGTCAATACCTGGGGTGTCACCTGAAGAGTCAGTTAAGGAAAGATCTGCTTCCAAACTCACTTGGTTATTGGGAGGTTGGGTTGTTCTCAGGTCGTTGCCCTGAGGGCCTCAGTTCCTTGCTGCTTGTGGGCAATAGGTCACCAACAATTTCTTGGCCACACAGCCTTTCCAACATGACCATTTGCTTTATTAAACCATGCAAACCAAGAAGGCAATAGGGACGAGAGTCTGGTAGTAAGACAGAAATCACAATCTTATGTAACCTAATCATGGAAGTGACATCCATCACCTTTGCCGTATTCCATTGGTTAGAAGAAAATCACAAGTCCCACCCAGAATCAAGGACAAGAAATAAGGCAAGGACACGAATACCAGGAGGTGGGGCCACTGGGGAACATCTCAGAGTCTGACCCTGAGATACTGTGATTTCCTAAATGATGAGACATAAAGGTGTCTTTTGTTATTCATAACAAATCTTTTTCAACAACACCTGCATTTATGTTAATGAGATGACTTTTGGAAAACCCCTGAAGATGGGGGTTGGTTGCCAGGGGGAACCAACCAGATGATTAGATGAACTTTTAGTCCCCAAACTCCTGGTACGGGAGAGGAGTTGGAGATTGAGTTCAATCATCAATAGCCATTGATTTAATCAATCGTGCCTTTGTAATGACGCCTTCGTAAATATCCCTTAAGTATGGGATTCAGAGAGCTTCTGGGTTGATGAACACATTGAGGTGCTGGGAGGGTGGCGCACCCAGAAACGGCATGGAAGCTTCGCACCCCTTCCCCACATATTGCTCTATGCATGTCTTCCATCTGGCTATTCCTGAGTTATAACCTTTTGTAATAAATTGGCAATAGTAAGTAAACTGAGTTTTTTCAGTCGTTCTGCAAAAGACTGAAACTGAGGAGGAGGTTTGGGGAACCTCCGATTTACAGCAGGTCTGTCAGAGCACAGGTGACAACTTGGCCTTGTAATTAGTGTCTGAAGGTGGGCAGTCTTATGGGGCTGAGGACTTAATCCATGGGTTCTGTGCTAACTCCAGGTAGGTAGTGTCAGAATTAAGTTAAATCTGTTGGACACCTAGTCAGTGTCTGCTGAAGAGTGGGAGAGTTCCTCGGTGTGGAAATTCCTTATTCAGTTGGCGAGCAAAAGTGTGGAGCACTGTAGTAGAGGAGAGAAGAAACACAGAGAGCTTCCCTTTCTGACCCCCACAGCTGGGCAGGAAGGACTATGGGTGATCATCAGCTCTGTCTCCACCCTGTGTCTCTGCTACTTGTAAAGTGTGCTCTTGGAGATTTCTGGCCTCTTCTCCCATCGGCTACAGGCTGAAAAGCTTCACATTCTGGCTGGCTCCTCCTGACCTCGTCGTCTTGCTCTGCTGCTCCCTTATACTTCTGTCACTTAGCACACTCCCTCATCGCAAACCAACCCCCTGCTCAGATTTTAAATGATTTTTCTGCTTTGCACAAAGAGGCAAATAAACTTCAATTCCAAAAGAGCTTCAATGTTCTGAGCTCACAGGTGGAGTGATGAGGCTGTTTTGTGCCTGTTCCGACTTCAGGGCTCCCTCTTCTTAGATACAGGAATAAAGCTGAATTGTCAGCATTTCTCCTCTCACATTCTCAGGATACCACCTGGAAAAGGGAGCCGAGATTTCTTTCACACGTCCATATTAATAACTAGTCTTCTGCACTCCTGCATGTACTGCTTGGAGAACTTGATCATCCAACTATACTTATGAATCCCCTCCAGGGGCGCATCTCTCGTTGCACAGCAGCTGGATGTCATCCCCTTTGGTGGCGTTTATGGGTACTCTGCTGAACAAGAGGCTCCCATGGCCCTGACTTTCACAAATATCCCCAATCCCTGTTATGGGCTTCTCAGAGAATTTTGTTAATAGCCTCCTATCAATAGGTCCTGACTACTCCAATCCTTAGCATCTTACCAAGACATTCATTCATGTATTAGGTATGCACTGACACTCTGAGGACTTTCAAACCATTGAGGTGAAGAAATTAATACCTGTTACCAGTACATTAGACAAAAAGCATGGCACTAACAATGAGATCCTCTCTCGTGCCTCTAGGACACACTTTAGTACGCATTAATTTGTGTATTGAGGACACATTTGGTTCAATCTATTTAACCTTTGCACTGGCAGAGGAAACAGGTACTTTCCTAAATAGTTACAATCACTCTTAAAAACTCCATTCAACACCTAAATTTTCAAAACAAAAATAGATCATTCACTAAATACAAAGCACTGTGTCAACTGATGGGGGCCACACAAAGAGACCGTAGCTATGGTCTTGCCGTTTAAGAAGGCACAATTAGGGCTTCCCTGGTGGTGCAGTGGTTAAGAATCCACCTGCCAATGCAAGGGACACGGGTTCGAGCCCTGGTCCAGGAAGATCCCACACACCGTGGAGCAACTAAGCCCGTGCGCCACAACTACTGAGCCTGTGCTCTAGAGCCCACGAGCCACAACTACTGAGCCCACGTGCCACAACTACTGAAGCCCGCACGCCTAGAGCCCATGCTCCACAACAAGAGAAACCATGACAATGAGAAGCCCGTGCACTGCAACAAAGAGTAGCCCCCGCTCGCCGCAACTAGAGAAAGCCCACGCGCAGCAACGAAGACCCAACACAGCCAAAAAAAAAAAGCCACAATTAGTTGTATGGTGAAAGCCTACACTCGTATTAAAAAAGTTCACTCTGCAGTTAAGTTTGGCCGGCTCAGTCCTCCACACCTGCTGTGCCAACCTGTTTCCCCATTAGGGTTGAAGCTCCTTGAACATGGACTGTATATGTTCTCTCTTTATCCTTCAAGTTGAGTCTTGAGTTCAAGATTCCTTTTAGAAAACAGATGAATATTTTTCGGTGTAAATTACTAGATTGAGAATATTAGCAGAGAAAAAAATAAAGACCAAGGTTATGAAGAAGGGCCAGTGTGCCTTCCCCTCTCCAACATTCTCTCCCAGCCCAACAAATACTAAAGCAATCTGTTCTGGAACTAGCTTCTTTGGTATTACGGTTGGTGGACATTGCCACATTGCCCCCTTTGCAACAGGAAGCTCAATTACTATCTCCATTCACAAAAATCACATATAGGATGCATATTACTAAAAATTCAAAATGGGACTCAGATAAATGACAGTCTCTCCACTCATGCTTGTGGGTCACCTTGGTCGTTCTTTGTCTTCCTGAAGGCAACACTCTTTTCATTAGAAGCTATCAGGCGTGTCATCATTTCCAGTACCCTGTCCCATTCCCTTGCGCCATTCAGTCTGAAGTTGTCTCATGGCCAAATTTAAGATTCCTTGGAGGAGCTGAATCATTTCTCCACCAGTTCTGTAGAGATTATCCTCGTCTTATGAAGTCTGCTGATAGCTGTAGAGTCAGAGCCAAAAGCAGCCTTGGGGAGATGTCCTTAAGCCCAAATAGTGTGTATGCAGATGTGTCACAGGGAGACATTATCTAGACATTGTCTCCTCTAACCTTTGGAGAACCCATATAATGCTTTCCTGAGCTGGAAAGGGAGAACAGGACTGATTTTTGCTCATGAAAAGCTGTGAAATAATGGAGGCAAGTGCCTTCTGGTGTATCCTTATAAGAGAAACATTTGGAAGGGTAAAGAGATTAAAGAAGGAAAACAGCAACATTTAATGGAGAGAAGCTATTTCAGGCATAATGTCATGTGGGTTTTCCTATCTCCAGTGTTCTCTTTAGAGACTGGAATTCCCTGGTGAGGGATTATATCCCTTTTGGGGGACGAGGAATCAGGCATCTCAAAAGGAAAATCAAATGGCTTTTCATCTCTCAGTTGAAAGTCCTTTATTAGGAAACAGGACCTTTAAATGTGCCTTTCTCTGAATTAATTTTCATTTTCCAAAACATGTGCAGGTGTCTGAATCAGACAGAGTGAAAGCAGGTATGGGGAAAAATAATTACCTGGTGCCTATACACACTTAATCTCATCTCAGAAGGATACCTGCAAAGCCATTTGGTAAAATTGTTTCTCGGGTCCAAAATGAAAAGGTTATGAGAGGTGAAAATCCATGATTTGATTTTTGTGGTCTTATCTCTCTTCTTTTTTCCTCAACAATAGAATTTCAGTTATCAAAGGCTTGCAATTGTGAAAAGACAACTGCTTTGTAAAAGCAAAACTTCAGCTATTGCAAGTAAGCATTAAAATGCAAAGCATCAACTGCTGCTTGCCAGAGGGAATAAATATTGCAATAGCTTTCTTCAGAATGCTTGTTAGAATGCTGGCCTGGATAACCCCTGAGGTGGGTGACATTAGAGATAATCAATTTAACGCATATGTTTAAACTCTGTTCAATAAGGGCAAAACAGGCCCCCCCCCAACCCAATCATATTTGGGATATATCGCTACATGATAAACTGAAGGCAGTTAGACAATCTAGGATACCAATACTAAGAACAAGTTATGTGATTAGCAAAGCCTTATGGGGTTTAATTGTATTATTTTATATAATCTCACCAGGCACATTTCCACTAATATGTTTATTGCTGTTTTTCAGTGGCTTGATACATCCTTGTGTTGATTAAATACAGATCAAAAGATTCTTGATCATGGAACCAGTGTTCATTTCTGGTTTTGATTTAAGATGATTAGTAACTGATAATGATATCGGCTTCCCTCTTTGTGACTTAGTACTTCCTATTAGTGAATCATTCAATTATGACTGAATTGCAGGGATAGTGCAAGAATTTACAAACACTTTATTGCAGATGTTTTATTGCAGATGAGCTAAGCATTCTAATTTGGTAATGACACCTTTTAAAAAAATGTAATGAGGCAATGTTCAAACTCCTTAGCTTCTAGCTTCATCTCTGGTGCCATAACTTATATTCAACAGCAAACTACAGTGGTTCCCCATGTACCATATTGATTTTCCTTCTTGGGCATTTGCTGGTGTGGTCCCCCTTTGCTCGGAATGCCCCAAGCAGTATACATATTCTCCAAGATTAATTGTTTAAGGCTTACAATTTGTATTAACTCTTTCAGAAAGCAACCCCTGTCTTTTTACACCTGGGCTTTATGCGTCTACCCTGTCCCTTAGCATCTTGTAATTATTACAATTAGAACTCTAACGCAGCTCTTTCACTCTGTTTCCCCCACTACAAAGTTGTTCTTTTGAAGAACAGCAAACATGCTTTATTCATCTTTTTTCTTCTGTGGTCTAGCACCTAACACATAATAAGTACTCAGTAAATATTTGTTAGAGGAAAGACTGAATGACTGACTGAATGGATGAATGAAGCTTTGAGCTCCTTAAAACTCAGCTGTAGGGGATAGGGCAAATATCAGTTAAGTTTCCTTGGTTGAAATAACAAAAACTGCCTCTGACAAGCCTGAGCAGAAAGACAGAGACTATTTGGAAAGCTACTAAGATAGCTCAAGAATAAGAAAAAGGGATGAACAAACAAGCTTTGTGATGACAGTGCTGAGCACAGTTCTGAGTATTCAACCAAGGCAAGTTCATAAAACTTCTAAGATGCTGCCATCAGGTGGGAAGTTCCAACTACCTCCTGTCCCTGTGTGTTCAATGCCAAGAGAGAGGAGCTGACTGGCCCAGAGAATCTCAAGTGCTCACCACTTAAGATCAGAGGGTTAGGACCTATTATAAGTGCTTGTGCTGGGCAAGTGTCTGTGCAGACATTAGTACTAGCTGCCAGAAGACCTAATCCTCAAAGCCTATGGTACAGACGGGCTGGAGGGAGAGACTGAATGTAGACACCTTTTCTATTATGTTTGAAGATCTGTGCATTTTTGAAAAGTGAGTATGGGGGATGGCTTTCAGAAGTTTCAATACTTCCATGGCTTTTTGAACAACTGCTTCCTCTAGATTTCTTTCTGCTTTCCTACAATGCTTCATCTATTTTGGTGTGAGCAGAATTATTATGGGGGTTTGGAATAAAAGTACTGAAACATGGTCTACTCACATTTATTTTAGCTCCTACTTTTTAATGCCCATTTTTTTGGCATAATGTTTTAGATTTATAATAATTACATATGTGTGTAAGATACGAACACTTACACATAAAGAGGCATTTAATTACTTTTTTACATCAAAGCTGTGTGATCAAAATATTTGGAGAAAACTGTTCTGAAGAAGTTAAAGTCTATTAAATTTGAAAGTTACTAAAAAACTATCATTGGAAAGCTATTACAACATGGATATTGATAACAATAAAACTTTGTAACATGGCAAACTATTTATTGAAAAATAATATAATATATAAAATATTTTAATATATAAATATGTTAATATTTTTATTATAAAATAAAATAGTTTTATTTTTCTGTCTTAGGGACTTGATGAGGTTTCATTGTGATGGTATTCTGTTAAGGTATAGGCTGCTTAATTTTTTTTTTTTTTTTTTTTTTGCGGTATGCGGGCCTCTCACTGTTGTGGCCTCTCCCGTTGCGGAGCACAGGCTCCGGACGCACAGGCTCAGCGGCCATGGCTCACGGGCCCAGCCTCTCCGCAGCATGTGGGATCCTCCCGGACCGGGGCACGAACCCGTGTCCCCTACATCAGCAGGTGGACTCTCAACCACTGCGCCACCAGGGAAGCCCCTAGGCTGCTTAATTTTTATTTAATCTAACATTTTTCTCTTTTCCTCCTGAAAAAAAAACCGCAAATATTTCCTGTGATTGTAATAGCAACACCTAATATACAGTAGCTTTCTTCAAGCAAATACATAAAAAATAAATTCTTCAAATGATTTCATCAAGTAAGGAGTATTATATGAAACTTATGGGGAGAAGTGACTTGTTTGCTTGGCATATATCCCAAACTTGATGTTCTAGTTCAATAACCACAGACTTGAAGAATTTAAAAGAAAAAGTGATGCTATTTCTAGATGTACAATTGTCTATTTTGTGATCAAAGATATTAAAATACAAAGTGAAATCTTTCAAGTGAAGTTGTTTCTGTTGGAAAAGCCAAATAAATGTATGGCACCTTTCTAAGAAATAAGAAAACAGAAAAGCAAATAAGACTGTGTTTACTTGATCAAAGTCAGTAAACAATTCATCTGAGTGTGAGAGATTCTGTCAGTCAGCAGTGTTATTTTTTACCGCACAAAATACTGATTTTACCTCTACTCTTTCATTTCATTTTATTTTGAATTGGATTGGGTAGGTTGGTGGTGTCAAGCATACACACGTTAGGGAGCTCATCCCTTCTCCCAGCATCAGGCATTTTGTGGAATAGCTTCAGTGACAGTGACACACCTTTTTTTTTTCTTTCTGTTCCTTACTCATTTGGGGACAGAATGGGCAGGTTCAGCTCTGTTCTTTCCTTCTTTTATTAGATCTGCCTGCCTGTAAAGAGGGTTCAGTCTGATGGTGTTGAATTGATTATAGAATTGACCAATTCTCCACTTTTTCCTGTATCTGTGCCCCTGCAATGTAATTTTCATTCCTCCCATCAAGAGGTGGAGTCTATTTCCCCACCCCTGGCTGTACACTGGTTTTGTGACTTGCCTAGGTTAGCAGAATGCAGTAGGAATGACAGTGCCTCTGTGCTATCCTGGCTCCCTTTGAATCCACATGTGCCATAAGGACAAGCCCCGACTAGCCTGCTGGAGGAAGAGACATCACTTGAAGCAGAAGAAATTGTTCCAACTGAGGGCACCCCAAGCCAGCCAGCGTCCACTCAGCTGACCTGCCAGCTAGCCTTGGATCCAGCTAAGATCAGCAGGACGTTTGGGCCAACTCATAGACTTGTGAGCACAGATAAGTGTTTCTTATGTAGACCACTATGATTTGGCAGTTGTTTGTATAAATCATTAATGAGACAGTGGAAAACTGATACATTTGATTTTCCTATGCAGTAAACTTACTAGGACAGGCTCTGCTCCTCTAGAGGAGAAACGTCCTTGCCCAGAACTATGACTTTCTAACACCATTTTGACTGTAGATCTAAAGCCATACTTTCTTTTTTTTTTAATTTTATTTTTAAATTATTTTTAAACATCTTTATTGGAGTATAATTGCTTTACAATGTTGTGTTAGTTCCTGCTGTATAACAAAGTGAATCAGCTATACGTATACATATATCCCCATATCCCCTCCCTCTTGTGTCTCCCCTCCCACTCTTTCTATCCCACCCCTCTAGGTGGTCACAAAGCACCGAGCTGATCTCCCCATGCGACTAGCTATCTATTTTACATTTGGTAGTGTACATATGTCAATGTAAAGCCATACTTTCTAATCAGCTGATTAGAACTGAGGTTGATATTTTGGTCTCCACTTATGTATTTCCTGTGTCTTTTCGCAGCTGACTCCAAACTCAGGGATAGCAGAAATGTTGTGATGAATTGATGCCCTAAAACTAATGTCCAGCTAAATACTGTTGTGGAAAAAGAATTTTACATAGAGTATACAGAATTTATATAATGTGTATTTGTGTGATTGCATTAAAAAATAGTATAATTATTATCGTAAGTTATTACAATTGGTTACCATTACTAAAATATGTTTACCTGGCCCAGTTGTATGCTACAATAAAAAATAATCTGCCATTAGACAGCAGAATTCTTAATGAATAATTGACCAAGTTATATGTTACCAGTTTTGTGTTTGTAAGGGCTGTTGAACTCACCATAAGGAAAGCAACTCTTCCGAATTACGTATATATCCCTGGCAATCTATAAGACTTGGACACATTTCAGGGAATAAGAAATATGGTGAGTCACACATTTGTTCATGTTTATTTTTTAGGCCAATTTATAGTATATGAAGGGAATTTTCAGAGACATGTACCTCAAAATCATTCAGTTATTCAATCATTCAACAAACATTTATTATGCAGCTGCCATGGGGGCAGGCTACCAGTATTGCTGTCAGTGCAAGATATACAACAGTCAATGGGGTAGACAAAGTCATGGCTTTATGGAGCTTATATTTTAGTGCAGTATATAGACAATAAACAAGTCAATCTATAAATAATCTGTATTACCATGTTGGTATAAATGATATGAAGGAAATAAATCAACAGGGTAAAGGGAGAGAGTATAATGGAGAGGGGTGCCTACTTTAGATAGAGTGGTCAGGGAAGGCCTCTGTGAGGAACCCATATGAGAGCAGATGCCAGACTGAAGTGAGAATGTGAGCCATAGCAATATCTGTGGGAGATATACCTCAAACAGAGCGGACTACAAGTATAAGGAAAGTAATGAGTGTGAAAACAAAGAACATATGCAGAGGCAGTTTTCTTCTTACAACCTCTAATTAATTGTATCTCCCATGGTATATGTGATTCTTTGAAAGGAGTGAGAAGAGGTTAGAAGCAAAATGGTAGCATGAGAAAGAAGAGGTGAAACTAAGAAGGGACAACTGGGTACTCATTCAGAAAAGGGTGTATCTAATCATCACAGAAGAAAATGGTTATCTATAGATATGCTTATTTGCAATCATGGTAAAAAATATTTTTTACTTGGAGCAGAACTGTGATTGAGTGGTTATATATAATGGAATAATAACTGCCTATTGATTGTAAGTCAACCCTATGCACACATCCGTCTGATAGTGCTGAGCTATCATTAAGACTATATTTGGCTATTCTATAGACCAATATTATCTACCAAGTACCTTCAATTCAGATATATTCTCTGTATTAATGAACAAACTCATTACTAGTAAGTTAATAAATAAAGTATTTCATGAATAATCCTTTGTTGACATTAAAATGATGATACTAACCTGAATGCACTAACCTTCTCTTTACCTGGTATGCTGGGTTGAATAGGTGTCCCCCCAATATCCACGTCCAATAAGAACCTGTGAATAAGACCTTATTGAAAATAAGGCCTTTGCAGATGTAATCGACTTAAGATGAGGTCCTACTGGTCTAGGGTAGGCCCTTAAACCCATGGCACAGATTGCCCTTCTCCAGAGGGAGCATGGCCTGCTAAAACCTTGACTTTGAACTCTGAGCATCCAGAATTATGAGAAATAAATTTCTGTTGTTTTAAGCCACCAGGTTTGTAGATAATCTGTTATAGTCTTCCTAGGAAAATAATGCACCTGGAATGAGATCAGAGGGGTACTCAGTCTTCTGGCTGAGAGTGAACATACTTGGTTGATGGTTTTCAGAGGATTAAAATATGATAAAATACATTCAAAATTAGTTATTTTGATATACAAACAGCTCATACAATTCAATAACCAAACAAACAACCCGATGGAAAAATGGGCAGAAGACCTAAACAGATACTTCTCCAAAGAAGACATATAGATTGCCAATGGGCACATGAAAAGATGCTCATCATTGCTAATTATTAGAGAAATGCAAATCAAAACTACAATGAGGTACCACCTCATACCAGTCAGAATGGCCATCATTAAAAAGTCTACAAATAATAAATGCTGGAAAGGGTGTGGAGAAAAGGGAACTCTCTTTCACTGTCGGTGGGAATGTAAACTCTCACAGCCACTATGGAAAAAAGTATGGAGATTCCTCAAAAAACTAAAAATAGAGTTGCCATATGATCCTGCAATCCCACTCCTGGGTGTATACCCAGACAAAACTATTATTTGAAAAGATACATGCACCCCTATGTTCACAGCAGCACTATTTACAACAGCTAAGACATGGAAACAACCTACATGTCCATCAACAGATGAATGGATAAAGATGTGGATACACACACACACACACACACACACACACACACAAAATGGAATTATCACCCAGCCATAAAAAATAATACCATTTGCAGCAACATGGATGGACCTAGAGATTATCATACGAAGTGAAGTTAAGTCAGAAAGAGAAAGAAAAATACCATATGATATCACTTATATGTGGAATCTAAAATATGACACAAATGAACTTATCTACGAAACAAAAACACACTCACAGATGTAGAGATCAGACTTGTGGTTGCCAAGGGGCACGGGAGTAGGGGAGGAAAGATTGGGAGTTTGGGATTAGCAGATGTAAACTATTATATACAGGATGGATAAACATCAAGGTCCTACTGTACAGCACAGGTAACTATAGCCAGTATCCTGTGATGAACCATACTTGAAAAGAATATGAAAAAGAATATATATACATACAACCGCATCACTTTTCTGTATGGCAGAAATTAACACAATGTTGTAAATCAACTATACTTCAAGAAAATTTTTTTAAAAAGCTAGTTATTTTGAGTAAAATATAATATTTCTTGAAAGAATCAGAAAACATTTCAGGACTTCTTAGAGTCACCATGAAGATGATGTAAATTTTCTCAACTTGTATTGTTTCACTGTAAATAACTTGAAAAAGTAAAATAAAATTAAAATATCCTTCTATAGAGCAATAAAGAGGCTTGTTTAGTTAACAAAAGCTTATGGAGTGTCAAGCACAGTACTAAGTGTTGAGATAAACAGATAAATATTTTTGAGTTCGATCCTTATATCAAAATTGAGAAATTTTGATATAATTTGAGAATTCCCTTAAAAATAATTTTTAGTTGTTTAGATCAGTGAAAGTTCGTATATTTCATAATATACTGCCTCTCCACTTGTCTTTTCCCCATTCTCCATGGGTAATTAAGGAATGAAATGGAACGCTAATGACTGTTTCCTCAAGAATGTCAAGACTAATTTTATCCTCATTGTTATGACCCATATGTCAAAAGAATCTTAAGGGTGGGGTAGAAAGTAAAATTTTAGGCAAAGCCAAAGGGTAATTAATGCTGTGGTATATGTCAGACCATGCCTGGTGAGGATATTAAAGTGCTTCAGTCAAGTCGAAGTTTTGACTTATGTTCAGAGCTTTCCTGTTGACTTTATAGCCTGAATTAACAATATAGACCATTTGTTATTGTCAATGCCTGAGGCTGCATCTGAAAATGTCAATGGGAACAGCAATGATTCTGTGAATAAAATGTTATGTTTTCTAGCAATAATTTCAAAGTCTACATTCTCAGTTCCCCATTCTCAGCCCCTTCTCTCTGAATATTTTTCAGAATACTTCAGCTGCAGAGAGTGTATGTAGTATGTACCAGGTTTAGAGGAGGGTTTAAATTCTACTAGAATTTAGGAAGTTTTTCTCTGTTTTGCTGTAAAATGTGGGACGCTAGAGGGAACGATTAAGAGCTCTCAGGCATTCAATATAACTCAGCATTACTACTCAATCATACAGACATTCAGTAATTATTGAATAAATGCACAAGAAGCTGCAAACACCATAACAATTTAGAAATGGTAAAGGACCTAGGATTGTTCAACTTCGATCCTTGAAGCTAAGGATCACGCATTACTAACCTCTTTATACCATAGAGCAGTTAGTTCAATGCTTGACACACAATGGGAATTTAATATGTGTTAGTTGAATTAAAATTCAGTATGTTGAAGAAAACTTAAGCAGTTGATCTAAGAAATGGAAAATTGTATTCAAGCCAAATTTGAGGATTATAACCAAGGAAGAGTATCTCAGAAAGCTCTGAGAACTGTTCTGCCCTTTACAAGTCAAGGAACGGTTATGTGTTTTGAGACAGAGGGCTGTGTATCAAATGATGTATTACTGAAAGTTTACATAATTCAGATCTAAGCTTCACTGTGGCTCCTTACGAGATCAAGAAGGAATGTCATCTTTAAGGAGTTGTCTTATTGCTGCTAGGAGAACGTTGCTGTTTATGGTTGAACAGGTATTTCTGCCGATGGGTAAGGTTTGGTCCACACATAATGTAGACACGTGATGCACTGTGGGGGGAGAGAGGAGGCCAAAGGGCACAGACGATTCTTGGGTTTATATTTTTCTTGTCTTGAATGAATAAAATATGAATTTTTTATAAAATATGAATTTTATTTCACTAATATATATGATTTGTTTAGATAGAAAAGAAACTTTTTTTTAATTGGATATGTTCTGCTAATTTCTGGACCAATGAGGAGAAAGAGTAGAATCTTCTTTTTAGGCTTTTAGAAATAGTAGATTCTAGTGTGTTTGAATGCTTAGGTATAGTTTAACCTCCCCACCACGTAAGGAAGCATATCTGCCATAAGATTCTATGTGATCAAGGGCCGGGGGCTGGGTGGGGGGACAGCCACTTGACTATGTCCGCAGGAATAGAAGGTAAAGACCTGCTACTCAAGGTGGCAACTGATGCACCTCTAGTGTCTGCATATCTATTTTGCTTTTTTTTTTTTTTTTAAAGAAAAAAAGATTTGCAAAAATGATTGCTTAACAGAGAAAATTTAAAAAAAAAAAAAAAAAAAAAAAAAAAAAAACCAGACTTAGGTAGAAGAAATGGGAACAGAGAGAGGTTTAGTATTCCTACTTGTTTATGTTAGTGCATTCTGAATCAAAAACTCTCAAGTCTTCAAAACTATGGGAAGGAGGGCTGTGACTGGCACTCCTTTTCCTATTCAAGGGGATTAGGGTCCAAACATAAATCAGTGTACTCTCTGTGTAGGCCCATTCTGAATGTGGCTTTCTTCTTCCTATACGTAAATGGAGTTTAGAGGATTTAGAAATTGGACCTCCTCAACTTTTACCAGGCTGCAGCTATTATTTCAAGTTTTAGGGACATTTAGACCCATGCCCTTGGGTCTAAAATCATAAGTAAAATGGTGTCTCCAATTATTAACTCTGTAGCAATATAGATAATAATTAACTCACTGAAAATGTGTTTAATGGACTTATTCTCATGTCTTTTAAGTAAGTTTTTCCCAAAGTTCTGGCTTATTCCTCCCAATACCTAAAAGAACACCACATAGAAGATAGCAAAGCTAAGCTTTCTTTCCCTGGCAACCATTTCCTCACTGACTGGAGTCCTACCTTTGTTCATGCCAGCAGCTGAGCTCTGACTGTTTTGTTTTCTAATTCTGTATGTTTGCAAGCTCTTGAAGAACTTTTTATTCTGTTTACCTCTTTGATTGCTCTGAACTAGATAAAATGGATTCTGTTGAATGCTGACATTGTGTGATTCAATTTACATTGCTATAATGCTCCCACCCACACCCCCCTTTTTTCACTTTTGCTGATAATCATTCCTCTTAACTAAACATTATAATTAGTATTTTGTGTTTCTTAACAGCCATTTTCCCTCTAGTCATTTTAAAAATCATAAGAGAAAATTTGTGTTTTTCAAGTCATTTTTGTCTTCAGATTTCTAGTTTTAATTGTTTTTCTCATCTGCTGTTCTTCAGAAATAATTAATTTTTCATGTAATGCAATTTTAAATAAGTTTTGTACAAAAATATTTCTTGAGTATTTGTTTTCCTTCCAGTTTTTTGATCTTTTATTTCAGTACATGAAAAAAAAAATCTGGAAGATATTCATTAAACAAATGAGTCCCATGATTTATTTTCTAAGATTTGTAATCTCTTTATTAAGGCATGAGATACCCAAAGTCTAAGCATAAAAATAATTTGAGAACATATATATCTAACTTGAGAATGTTAAATTATGAGGCATATAGATGAATCATATACGTAACATGATTCTTTATAAAGATCATTCCATAAATACCTTTAAACAATGTCTGTCTGGCATATATAATAGACTCCTAGAATTTTAGAGTAGAAAAACGTTAGAAATATGATTCATAAAAATTAGAATAGAAAGATGTTAGAAATATGATTTCCAAAAATTGAAACTATTAATGTTTTTGTGCAACATATTTATTCATAGAAATTTAGGTAAAGCAGAATCAATTAAGAGTCTTTGCAATAAGATGTGATGCAGTAAAAATTTAGTTCAGCTGAATCTCTAATGGCAAGGTGTTCCAAAGCAGCGAGAGATCTATTTTAAGCAGACATCTGATTTCATGCTTAAAGAAATTCGTTTTACTTGGGTTTACTTTGAGAAATGTTACCGATCAATGATTAACACTATTCCTTAGCTTTTCCAACTTTGCAATAGTGTTCATGAATATTAATCACTTAATTTCCTCTTTGCCTGATAATATAAGTTACCAAAGGTCAGGAGTGCAGAAGGTACACCAGTGTCTAATGGAATGTGGAAACCACCATTTAACAATCCACAAGACCAACCTTTAGCCTGGAAAAATAATGCTCTCTGAACTGTGCCTAGATTGGACATTCTGGATTTGCCCTTGGGCTATATGATCATTTACAGAGGTGTATTTTTTTTTGCCCTTCTTCAGCAGCCACCAGCCACTTGAATTATTTTTACTTTCTAAGAAGCTTGTATATCTCATATGTGATCAAAAAGTATTTGTGAATTTGGTGAAAGAATGCAAGGGCAGTAAAATTAATCAGAGAAAAGCTATAACAAATATCCCATTAGGTAACAAATACTAAAATTAACAATTACGTGCATAATAAGCGCAGTTTCATGCTATGGGACTCAGCTTAAACACTATTTTTTATTGTTATTTTGTCAGCTTATATTAAAATCTATAAACAATATTTAAAATATTTAAGAACTGTTGTGAAAAATCCATGTTTATAAAATGGCAAATACATAAGGCAAATCTCTGATTTAGAAAGTTGGTAAAAGCATTGGGAAAGAAAACAAAACAAAACCTAAGCAACCATCTATCTCCAGTCTTTTCTATTTTATTTTCCAGGAAATATTTTCCAGTCTCTGATGTAAGATCCATCTGGTATACTGTCATTTAAATTACCACCTTAATAAAAGTACTCCCCTGACCATCCCTTTAAAAGCAGATTAAAATAGGAAAAAAAATGCAAGGAGAAAAATAAATGAAATAAATCTTATAGAAGATCCATATGGACCTAGAGATTACTTGTATATGTTATGATGCACTATGCGTTTCTTCATAGTTGATACAGAAAGGTGAGGTAATATATAGCCTGAGTTGACTATCCTACAAGTTCTAAAGACAAAGGTATAAACCTTTTCTATATAATTTAAAATGGAAGGGATACACTCATATCGACCATTTGTGATTTTGCCAAAGTTCATTTTTGAGGAATCACATGGTGTAGTTAAGAGAAAAGTATATCCAGAGGTGGAGCTGGAGTGCTCAGGCTTGAGTGCCCTTCATACTTGGCAAGCTGCCTGACCTTCTCTGGCCTCAGTCTACTCAGTATAAAATGGGCATAATAGTAGTACTATACTAAATACTCCGTAGGGCTGTTTTTAAGTATCAAATGATAGATAAATAGATCAAGAGCATTCTGAATATTGTAAGACTATTGTTACTATGCAAATATTTTATTAGTATTCTACAAGCTAAAATGAACTAAAAAAGGCAATGCACCAGCAACCTCAAGAAGAAACTATCAGAGAAATGATCATACGGATATCCGCCCTACTTCCCTTTTTTTTTTTAAGGAATCAGAGGGCTTCCCTGGTGGTGCAGTGGTTGGGAATCCGCCTGCCAATGCAGGGGACACGGGTTTGAGCCCTGGTCCGGGAGGACCCCACATGCAGCAGAGCAACTAAGCCCGTGAGCCATAGCTGCTGAGCCTGCGCTCTGGAGCCCGTGAGCCACAGCTACCGAAGCCCGCGTGCCTAGAGCCCGTGCTCCGCAACAAGTGAAGTCACCCCAATGACAAGTCCGTGCACCGCAACAAAGAGTGGCCCCCACTTGCTGCAACTAAAGAAAGCCCACATGCAGAAACAAAGACCCAACTCAGCCAAAAATAAATTAAAAAAAAAAAAAAGGAATCAGAATTGTATAGTTGATGAGACAAAATAATTAAGCAATTTGCCTTTGAGTGTACTGCCAGTTAGTGGCAGAACCATGACTGTTTTCCTTGTATATATCATGAAAGAGCTTAGTTATCAGGAAGTGATCATATGATACAAAAAGAAAATATAAAAATCTTAAAAATCTGGAACTAAATGAAACCAAAGTATCGCCCAGATACTAAAACAACAACAAAAATGTAAAAGAGGATGATCTCTCGACGTCTGTACATTTTTATTAATTCATTTATTCATTATTTAATGACAACTTATATACAGCTCTGTGCTAGAGAATCAAATGTTAATAGGACACAATTCTTGCCTTAAGGCACTCACTGTGACTTGATATGCTTTCTCTTTTACATCTAAAGATTTGACAGTGAAAGACTTTTAAAAAAAGTCTCTGAGACATTCTATATTCATGCAGTCCAATACTGACTGACTGCAAAGGATCTCTGAGACAAGACAGACCGATAAGTCAAGGGCCCTACCTGCAAGGAGCGTGCAAACTAGGGGCACAATAAGTTTTATATTTTTGTTCATATATTTTAGGCAGATTTTTTCCAGTGGAATCAGGAATGTTATGAATAAACCAATGCTACTGGAATAATATGCTTCCCTTAATATGCTGGCTAAAGTTTTACTGTAATTTCTATCCAGTTCATGTAAATACCACCACATTCCTGAATCACATTATTTCATTTACCTTTGTTTCCCAATAGAAATGGAATAATTTTTACAAGTAGACTCATATAGTTTACTTTATGTGAATATTAATTGTACTCCAGGCAGGACGGGTAATTAGGCATGGCTTACTTCTGTTCCCCCAACCTAAATAAAGGAGCATTGGTTGTATCTCTTTTAGGAATGAGCTTTTAGAATATTTACATTGAGGATAGAGACCACTGCTTAAAAATGTCAATACCACTGCTTTTAATCAGTCTAGTTTTTAAATGTAGGGCAACGGGCGAGTGTTGTTAAGTAAGTAAACAAGGAGGACATTAGACTGAGATGGCCCTAATGCTTCGTAGACTATGTAAGCTAACCAAAACCTATGCCAGAGTCAATGCACTTAAATCCAAGAAAATGAAACTTCAGAATGACCAATCACAGACAGGCTACTAGACCCTCTTAAATAAGGCAACTGCTAAAGTTATAGCCAATCAAATAATTTCCTTGCTTTGCTTCTGTCTCTCCTCTGTAAAAATCTCTCCCCTATCTCCTGTCAGGGAGTTCTCTTAACCATTTTAGGTCTGGTACTGACCAATTTGAATAGATGTTTATTCAAATAAACTCTTGAAAATTTTAATGTGCAAAGGTGTAACAATATGGCAAAGACAATAAATATAACCATACAAGACATCTTATTTAGAATGATTTTAGTTATCTTGTCAAATAGGTGAAGTATTACTTTTATGTTTTAGTGGTGTACATACACGAATATACAGATGAATGACTCCTTCGAATGAACGGTCCTGATTTTTCTAGACGTCCGGTGTCAAAATACTGTAGTAGTGTGGGCTGGTGTAACATTCTTCAAGAATTACATCAAGTGTGACCTTATGCAGTTAAGCCTTCCCCAGCTCCCACAGGCGATTTGGTGGGTTTCTGACATGTGGTCAGTTATAGTACTTAAATGATCGGGTTGAAATGATATATATCTTTCTTTTATAGGACTGTAATTTGTATAGATATGGACCAGAACTTTTCTAAACATTTTAAATCAAGCATTCTAAAATATTGGCCAATACTTGTCACATCAAACTCTCATCAAATATTCATCCACGGTAATAAATGACACTTTCTTTTTTATTTTTTACATCTTTATTGGAGTAAAATTGCTTCACAATGTTGTGTTAGTTTCTGTCGTACATCAAAACGAATCAGCTATATGCACACACATATCCCCATATCCCCTCCGCTTGAGCCTCCCCTCCCACCCTCCCTATCCCACCCCTCTAGGTTGTCACAAAGATGAAGCTGATCTCCCCGTGCTATGCAGCAGCTTCCCACCAACCATCCATTTTACACTTGGTAGTATATATATGTCAATGCTACTCTCTCACTATGTCTCAGCCTCCCCTTTCCCCCCTGGTCCTCAAGTCCATTCTCAACGTCTGTATCTTTATTCCTGCCCTCCCACTAGGTTCTTCAGTACCATTTTTCTTAGATTCCATATATATGTGTTAGCATACGGTATTTGTTTTTGTCCTTCTGACTTACTTCACTCTGTATGACAGACTCTGAGTCCATCCACCTCACTACAAATAACTCAATTTCATTTCTTTTTATGACTGAGTAATATTCCATTGTATATATGTGCCACATCTTCTTTATCCATTCATCTGTCGATGAACATTTAGGTTGTTTCCATGTCCTGGCTATTGTAAATAGTGCTGCAATGAACACTGTGGTACATGTATGTTTTTGAATTATGTTTTTCTCACAAATGACATTTTCGCTTTGAAGCTTCTGAAGTTGTCATCAATGACTTAGATGTATGTAGTGATGTGAACAGCATCTGGTGTCATGATGTGGCAAAACATATTATCAAACATAGGAGAACAGGTTGCTAATAGCCGGAAGTGACGGAGGTTGGCATATTATTTTTTTTTAATGTCAGGATAAGAATAAATGTTAATGTTATCTTTTCAAAACAATCAATTAAGCAAAAATGTCATTTTTATCCCTGAAAAGTATGAGCAGCGTTAAGAAAATGAGTTTATCGAAACAAACGATGGAGATGAGCTCATTTGTCAAATTGCCCAGTTTGGGATATTTTCTGATTCTTTTTTCTCCCTATATGTATATTGTCTGTTCTATTTATGTTCATGTTTTTCCTCTTCCTTTGAAATTTAATTTCTATGAAGACAGAATTTGCATCTTCTTCAATTTCGCACCCCGCTCCCCAAACTTGTATATATAGCAAACCACATCTAATTCTGAATGAATATTTAAAGAACAAGTCTGAAACAATCTTACAACCTTGATTGCTCTGTCAGTAATTATCATTATGACTAACTGACCAATTTCTACACATGGGTTTTTTGTTATGTCCATCCCTGTATCTTAAAAAAAGACCTAGCAGCTTACTAAACATTTAGATTGTTTACATAATCATCAACACTCCCCATTCCTTCTACTTCTTCTCACTTCCTTTTATTATCAATTTTTTTCTAAACAGTATGTGCACACTGTCCTAACTTTCTCATGCCCATCCACACATTCTTCAATCCACTTCTCTCTTGCCTCCCCACCCCAGCAAAATTGTCTTGTCAAGGTCTCCAAATTATTTCGATATTGTCACAGCATGTGGTCATATGACAAGATGATATTTTGAAATATTAGGGTTTTGTTGTTGGTGTGTGTGTGTTTGGAATTATTTCCTATTAGCTCTGCCTTTCCCTAGTTTAAGTGTAGCAAGATGTCCTGTACTTAAATAATGCAAAAGGACCTGAAAGAACATAATGTGAATTCAGAGAGGGTAATACAGTAAGATTATTGCCAGAAGATAGTGGGTAGATATCTGGATGAGTCAGAAAGGAATCAAATAAAAAAGGAAAAGAAATGTTATAAAAGAATGAATAAAATGATCACACTTTGTTGACAGAATGGTTGTATCTTTAAAAATCCAGGAGACAGTATTAAAAATCTACTAGATTAGTAAAGGAATTTGATAACATATCTGGATACAAGATAAGTACACAAATCACAAAACTCTTCTCTATTAATTCTATTCTCTAGAATATTATTATTAATTCACCTAGAAATAAAATTGTAAAAATATTTCCATAGTAATAACAATCATAATATAATTAAAAATGAATTTAATAAAAATATAAAAGCCTCAATGAAGAAACATGTAGGATACAAAACATACAAAAATTATAAGGACATGTTTATGTTCTTACTGAGGAACATAAAAAAGGGTCAGAACAAGTGAAAATATATGTCATGTTCATGCATGAGAAGACAGTATGAGAAAATGTCAATTGCTCCTAAAAGTGACATAAAAACTTAATACAATTACGATTTGTATCCATTTTCTACTGCTATATCACAAATGACCTTGAATTTAGCAGTTTCACACGCACATGCAACTCAGATGAGCACTCACATTTTTTGGAAATCAATATTTAAATATAGACAATGCCTACTGAATTCGTTGACACGCAAGTGATAGAGCCTTGATGGCTTAATTATTAACATCTTTTGAGTTTTTGCTATTTATTAGTTATGCTTTCATTTTATAATAAAATTAATTCTAGTTAAGCTCTAATCTCTATATAATATTGTAAAACTCCAGTGAAATTGTTTCACACTTCAAACATGCTATTTGTGGAAAGTAGCTAATGTCTTCAAAAAATTAAATATCAAGGAAAATCATCACATTCACTTTCATATTTTAAACAGGTCCACC
The DNA here is from genome assembly GCF_003676395.1 of Aethalodelphis obliquidens. Taxonomy (NCBI): domain Eukaryota; kingdom Metazoa; phylum Chordata; class Mammalia; order Artiodactyla; family Delphinidae; genus Aethalodelphis; species Aethalodelphis obliquidens. The sequence goes on from NW_020838017.1 coordinate 1,044,108, forward strand.
AAAAATGTATGTCTAGAAAAATTCACGAAAGAATGTACTTATTCAGATTGCTTGCCATGTTTACAAGCATAGATTTCTTAGTTGTAAATTTTTCTATATTTCCCTCATTCCACAGTTGAAATTGATATGGAGAATCAATAAAATAGTAATAGTAATTTTGTTTCCTATTGGAAGTCAGACTATATATATTTAGAAGTGTTAGATGGTGCTTTTAATGGATAATAATACATTAAATGTTATCAATTTGTCTATACCATTTCCAAACTAATTACCTAGTATTTCATCTAAACTTTCTGTTTCTGTTCATTATCTGTATTGCTTTTAAAACTCTCTCCCTGGGCTTCCCTGGTGGCGCAGTGGTTGAGAGTCCACCTGCCGATGCAGGGGACACGGGTTCGTGCCCCGGTCCGGGAGGATCCCGCATGCTGCGGAGCGGCTGGGCCCGTGGGCCATGGCCGCTGAGCCTGTGCGTCCGGAGCCTGTTGCTCCGCAGCGGGAGAGGCCACAACAGTGAGAGGCCCGCGTACCGCAAACAAACAAACAAACAAAAACTCTTTCCTTCTCTTTCCAGTAAACAGAGAAAAACAGGGAAATATACAAATGAATTACATCAGAACAATGTGTATCCTGTTTCAGGAAAGACTAGTGATTTTTAAATGTAATTACATTAGTTGTCCTATATAACTGCAGACTAAAAACTGTGTCAACTCCAGGAGTACAATTTGCTCTTACTTACAGACACTTAAGTGTATATGAGGAACTGGATCTTGAACATCTATATAATCTGGCTCTACATACTGTGTTGTCCCCTGAAACAAGTGGGTAAGTATTTCTTCTTTTTATATCGTCTGGAAGAAAGTTTTTTTATTTTTTTTTGCGGTACGCGGGCCTCTCATTGTTGTGGCCTCTCCCGTGGCGGAGCACAGGCTCCAGACGCGCAGGCTCAGCGGCCATGGCTCACGGGCCCAGCCGCTCCGCGGCATGTGGGATCTTCCCGAACAGGGGCACAAACCCGTGTCCCCTCCGTTGGCAGGCGGACTCTCAACCACTGCGCCACCAGGGAAGCCCTGGAAGAAATTTTTTAAGATTCGTAAAGACCTAGCGAAGCCATCTGGGTCTGGATTTTTCTCTTTGAGAAGGTTTTTAATTACATATCCATTTAATTGACAGATACACATGTATTTACATTGTTTATTCCCCTGGTGTCAGATTTGTTAAGTTTCATCTATTATTTCAAATTTTAAATTTATTTGGTTTAAGTACTTTCATAACAACCTGTATTCTTTTATTGTCTGTATGGTGCATAGTGATGTCTGGTTTTTTTATTTCTGATGGTGATGATCTGTGTTTTCTCATGTTTTTCTTGCCAGGGGCTTATCTAAATTTTTAGTCTTTTCAAAAAACCATCTTTAGGCTGTACTGATTTTCTCCATTGGTTTTCTGCATCATTGATATCTGCTCTTATCTTTGTTATTTTTTTGTCATCCAGTAGATTCTTGCTGTTCTTTTTCTAGCTTCTTGAAATGCATACTTAAATCATTAATTATAATTCCTTTTGTGTTTCTATTATATACATTTCAAGATATAAGTGGTCTCTTTATAGAAATACTAAGCTGCATCATACAAGTTTTGGCATGTTGTTCCAATATCATTCAGTTCAAAATATTTTATCAATTTCAATGGTAAGTCACTCAATGATTTACCTTTTGCTCATGAGATATATAAAAGTATATGCTTAATTTCCAAACATCAGGAATTTCTCATAATCTGTGGTTGCCTATTTCTGGTTTAATTATATATAACTGAAACTATATTTTGTTTGACTGAAATAATAGAGAATTATTTATAGTCCAGCAAATGATAAATTTTGGTAAATGTTTTATGTGTACTTGAAAATAATATGTATTTTTTCATTCTTGGGTGTGATGTTCTATTTTTGTTAAATAGGTCAAATTTGTTAATAATGTTACTAATAACTTGGATATTATTACAAGTATTTTTTCTGATTGTTTTATTAGTTACTGAAAGGCATTTATTAAAGTCTCAAGTATGATTTTAGATTTATCTATTTCTCCTTTTAGGTTTGACAATACATGCTTTAAATATCTTAAGGTTATGTTATTAGAAGCATATACATTTGTCATTATTATAACTCCTTGTACTTTGACCTATTTATCATCATGAAATAGCCTTCATTATTTTGAATCTTCTTGTTTTAAAGTCTGGATTTCCTGATATTGTTATAACTATATCATATGTCTTTTGGTATTTACATAATATATATTTATATATTTTATATTGTACATGTTTTTATCTTTTTGTTCTGCCATTTTTTCCCATGCTTCAGTATGGATATTTTCAATGAACAATCATCCTACTCACTCATTTTCTCTTTTGTTGTTTCTCATCCAGCAGAACAGGATGATTGTTCAGCTGTTAAACCTATATTAAATTCTAAATTTCAGTTCTTGTGTTTTAGTTCTGAAATACCCACTTGACTATTTAATTCATTTTATTAAAGATTCCAGGCTTGTGTTGAATTTTCCCACCTTTTCAATTATTTTTTAAGCACAAGAAATTAATTTATCTTAAAAGATGTGTATGACAACTCCAATATGTGTATAACCTACGGATGGATCTGTTGCTTTTGTTGTCCTCAGTCATTTTATTGTACCTTCTGGCACTCTTGTATATTTTTTAACACTTTTCTGATACTGTATATAAAAATTATAGGGATAACTTGAGACTTTAGATGATATTATACTCTTTTAGATGATTATTTTTAAAAAATTTCTGGCAGTCAAATAGAGTAAGGGAAGACTAACAAACATGCAGATTGAGCTGTTTGATGCTGGGTATCAATTTTTTTGAAGGCTTATCTATTTCAAATTAATTATTCATCTAAAATACAGCCCTATCAGAGTTCCTAACTGGAATTGTTTGTTTGTTTGCTTGTTTGTTTTTTGTCTTCTCTCAAGAGTCATAAGAAATTACTAAATGCTGTGCTCAATTTCCTACCCTCTTAGCTGAAACTTCTTTTCAGCCTCATAGATTCTTGGCCTTAAGCCACAACTATCTCAGGAAGAAAAACAGCATGGACTGTTGGGTTTATCTCAATGCTCTTCTGATATCTCTGGGATCTAATTTTACCAAATTTAAAATTTGTTGATTCCACAGACATGTGGGACTGCCAAAACCTCAGCTCAGGATACTATCCTCTTAGTTACCACTTTCTGCTTGGCTTCTTAGACACTATTTACAAATCAGCAGGTAACTCTTATTGTAGGAAAAGAATTGGAAAATTTCAACACATACTTTTTTGCAGGCCACGCCATGCGGCATGCAGGATCTTAGTTCCCCAACCAGGGATTGAACCCATGCCCCCTGCTTTGGGAGTGTGGAGTCTTAACCACTGGACCACCAGGGAAGTCCCTCAACACACACTTTTGATTAAACAAAAACCTCTTAGCAATCCTGGTTTATGAAAGAACTTCCCTGACCTGGTTAATGTTATGTACCAAAAACCTACTTCAAATATTAATGGAAATTAGTTAAAATCTTAATGGAAAACATTTAGCTAGATCCATTCCCTTTCAGATTGGGAATAATATTAGGATGTCCACTATTTTTCCCCTATTAAACATTTTCCAAGTAATCTTAGACACTGGTAGTAAGAAGAAAAATAGATATATTTATATTTGATAGGACTATAAATAGAAAAGAAAATAACTGAATCAACAAAGCAAAAGAACCAACTAATGAGTTTGGTCAGGGAGGTTGCCGGATTTGAATCTATCAATAATTCCCTACATTGACAAAAACCAACTAAAAATTCTAATAAAATAAAGTCATTTTTCACAGTAGTAACAAGCAATAAAAAGTGCCTAGGAATTGACATACTGCATGGTGAATAGGACCTCTGCGAACAAAATGTTAACCCCCTAAAAAGGCACATAGTGGATAATCTGAAAAAATAGGAAAACTGTTTATTTTATTGGATGAGATAGCATAATATAAAATACCCAGTTCTCTCAAATAAATCTAAAAATGTACTTCAACCCCACATCAAATTTCAATTATATTTTTTGCAGAGTTTTATAAATTTACTTTAAAACTTCTATTGAAGAATGATTCCAGGAATAACTCAATGCATCTTAAAAAAAAGGAGAGTAAGAAAGGGAACCAGCCCTACCAGATATTAAGTAATTCTATAATGCAAATCAAGTACAACAGTGTACAGCTGGTGTAAGAACAGACAAATGGACAAAATTGAAGAAGCTGATAGCTTACAGATACAGTCATTTGTTATTTGGGACTAAATGTAAAATAAACATTGCATCTTCCTCAAATCAATAAAAAATGACAGTAGGTGAATGGGTAAATAAACTGTGGTACATCCAGACAATGGAATATTATTCAATGCTAAAAAGAAATGAGCTCTCATGCTATTAAAAGACATGGAAGAATCTTAAAAACATATTATTAACTGAAAGAAGCCAATCTGAAAAGCTTACAAACTATATAATTCAAACTATATGACATTCTGGAAGAGGTAAAACTATGGAGACAGTACAAAGATCAGTGGCTGCCAGGGGCTAGGGGTGGAAAAGGGGTTGTATCTACAGGTGGATCATAAACAATTTTTAGGTCAGTGAAAATATTCTTTATGATACATCATAATCTATACATGTTATATATTTGTCCAAATACACAGAATATACAACACCAAGAATGAACTATAATGTAAATTATGGACTTTGGATAATTATGATGTTTCAATGCAGGTTCATCAGTTGTAACTGATGCACCACTCTGGCGAGTGACATTGCTAATGGCGGAAGTTGTGTGTGGGGGGTCAAGGAGCATGTGGGGCAATCTCTGCACCTTCTCCTCAGTTTTGCTGTAGACCTAAAACTGTTCTACACAAGTAGTCGTCAAATAAAATAAATAAAACAAAATACTGCCACCAATTGCAAATGAGTAGCACTAGTAAATTGTATGGCACCACTCAGGTATAATTACTATGACTATTTTAGCATATCTTCTGACAGATTTTTCTCTACATGTAAATATTTTACACACACAAATGCACAAAACTTCAAAAGTTCAAGCAAAAAAGTAAAAAGTTGATTACCACAAAATTAAGGATTTATATTAAACAAAAGTCCGTGAACAAAGTTATTTTTAGAATTAGAGAAAATATTTTCAATGTCTAAATTAGACAAGACAATCGTATCTACAATTTTCAAGGCACTTCTGCAAATTGCAAGAAAAAGACAGCAACAGGACAGGAACAGACAATTTATAGGAGGAAAATTCAAGGTTATTAAGCACATGTTCTAATTCATTAGTAATTAGAGAAATTAAAAATAAAACAATATAAAATACACTGTACCTTTTATGCTGGAAAAATTAGTAAGCTCTGTGTTGGCAGCTGTGTGGGGTATAGGATGTCTCCTGCCTGCCCTTTTGATTATGACCCATGCACTCCTCTTCTGGAAAAGTACAGTCTGGCCAGAGCGCTACTGTGTTCATTACATATGCACACATGTCATTCAGCAATTCTGCTCGAGAAAATTTTACATTTGTCCACAAAGGACATGCACAAGGAAGTGTCCATAAAAGACACTTGATGGGAAATGGGTGGCAATCTAGGAATCTTTCATTGAGAGGGTGGAGAGGAACATATGGTAGCTGCATACTGGAATATTATGCAGAGATGTGTGATTTGGCTACCTGTTTTGTAAATAAAGTCTTATTGCAACACAGCCATGCCCATTTGTTTATGTACTGGCGGTGACTGCTTTTGTCTACAAGACAGAGTTAAGTAGTGAGACCACAGGATGCACAGAACCTAAAATATTTACTATCTGGCTCTTTCAGCCAATCCCTTTATCCCCATTAACACTGCTGGTTATTTACTTAGAGTTGACATAAATTATTGTGGATCATTCTCCTGCTTTACACAGTGAAGTAAAAGTAAGAAGTAAAAGCTAACATGTTTTGAACACTTATAGTATGTTGGCATTGTACTAAGAGCCTTGTAATTTTTACTCAACTGAGTAAAACATGTACTCCACGTTACATATGAAGAAATGGAAACACAACAAAATTAAGTACACTGCCCAAATTTAAACAGTTAATGCAGTGGAACCAGGATTAGAACTGAAGTCCTTTGAGAAACCATACTCAACTCCTGAACTATAAGGTGATATATTTTCCTTAGAGGGGAAAATAAATGGTGAATAAGAACATATAGCAACAGATTAAATAGCTGTCAGTATCACCACGACACAGTCAGGCTATGTTCTGTTTGGGGCCCCCAAAACAATTTTAACAAAGGGCACTGAAAGTAACTTCTTCAAAATGTGCCTCAGTAGAAGCTACCCCTGGAAAAATCAAATGATCCTCCTATTCAAGTTTACAATACTAGACTCCACCTTGGCAGGAACGAATACACTGTAATTCCCAAGTTTGGAGCAGGAATATACTGAAACAAAGGCGCTACTACTGTGATCCACTATTATGTAACAATAGCATGAAGGTTATACGTCCTGAAAGAGACGTGAGTTATTGCTCAGTCCAAATGCTTCACTTACTAGATGAGGAAACTGAAGTCCCAAGAGGTTAAGAGAATCACTCAAATTTCACTTCCACAGTGCAAAAGCTGGGACTAGGAAAAGGTATCCTAATGTTCATTTTATTGATGGAATCATAAGGGAGTGAAGATTGGGAACATTATGTATATATAAAACAAATACCAAATATAATCACTGGCACAGAACATATTAGACACTCAACAAATGCCTCTCTCCTTCTCTTTTTTTTTTTTTTTTGATTCTCCTTTTCTGTCCAACATGGCATTTCAGTTACTCCCTACTGTGGAAAGATAAAAGTCACTTACCACCATTTCGGACTTTATTATATGTTTCTTTGGTAATATACCAGTTCATTGGAGTGGCCTGAAACCATAAATAATTTGATATTCAATGAAATATATCCAAAATATAAAATAAATCCTATAGAATTCACAAAGTAGCTATAGGTCATATATAATTAGAAATAGATACAGAGCCCGAGTTTTTAATGCTCTGCCACAAAGCAGATTTAAAATGGCTTTTCTTTAATTTGGCACATCATTCATTTATTTATTTTCCAAGGTCATGCTGATAATTTCAGTTTGTTTTAACTGCTGAGTTTAATTGATCAGTGTTTCTGGTGCTTGAATAGGTTGCTAGCATGTAAACACTGGGTAAGGAGATAAACTGTATGCAATGGTTTGTTGTATTTGATATCTACTTAATTCTCTCTTATACTTCTCAAGGAAGCCCTCACAGGTAATACTTCTCTCCAAATTTCTGTGCAGATAAATTATTACCATGGAATAATGTATTTAATTCCATAAGAGCATAAGAAAATGATTTTAAAGGCTATTTCAACAGAATAAAATAACCCATCCAGGTAATATTTTAAATTTTAATATTTATTTTAAAAAATTTTAAAGTTAATTGGCACTTTATCTACAATATTTAATGTTATTTTAAAGTTTAGGCTTATTAAAGAGGTAACTGTGGTCTAGTGACAAAACATTGTTTCTTGCGGTAGCAGCTTCCTCTAAATTCTTTTCTCTGTGCTTATCTTCTCTGTCAACATTGCCCCAGATATTTGAAGTGAATTCTAGGGGAAAGTTATTATCTAGAATTTTCTATATTAGGGATGGTTAATCATTTAAAATAGTACATTGCAATTCTGTGACACAATAAAGGAAATGGTCATAGCAATAGGTCTAAAAGATCAGGACACTAAAAAGGAGACAAAAGGAAAAAACTGGAGAAATTCTGCAAGCTAACTATGTGACCACGGCAATAATCTTATCCCTTATGGATATCTTTTTTCATCTATAAAGTAAAGGAATTAAAATTGACAAACTCAGGGACCCCTTTTGGCTCTAATAGTCTATGATTCTCAACTGAAAAAAAAAAAGCCAACCGTTATTAGATTATATAGATGGTAGCAGGTGAATCAGTCCCGAGAGCATATGTTTTACTGTTGTTAATCAGTCCTTTAATCAGGTCCTCAAGTCTTCTGAGTAAATGTTCAAGTAAAACTAAGTTAAATATTCACCGTAAGTTGGTTCTATATGCAATTCTTACTATTATCTATTTTTTTCATTTTTATGACGTATAAGCAAAAAAAAGAAAAGACAGATGGCTCGCTTGCTCTTTATCCAGTCTCTGGGGAGAAATTAAAGTGGGTACATGGGAGACATTTTAATTACAAGCAAAGCCCATACCTAACATTCCAACTGGTCTACTCCCAGGCCCATTGTTCAAGTTTCTCTGAAATAATAAGCCAACATTGGGTATGTATGTAGTAGACTGAAAAATGGCACTCCCGAAGATATTAGGTCCTAATCCCTGGGAACTACATGTCACCTTATTTGGGAAAAAAAAGAGTCTTTCCAGATGTGATTAAGTTAAAGATCCTGAGATGGGGAGAGCATCTTGGATGATCTGGATGGGCCCTAAATGCCATCACAAGTGTCCTTATAAGGGAGAAGTAGTCTAGATTTTACAGGCGAAAGAGGAGAAGGCAATGTGAAGACAGAGGCAGAAACTGGAGTAATGTGACGGAAGACAAGCAATGCTGACACAGTAGAGAAAGACTCTATCATCTTAGAGAATACACATATCATAACAGAATGTTGGTAGAAATATGAACATTAAAGGTGTTGTCATTGAAGGCTCAGAAGGAAATAAGGAAAATGTTATTGGAAACTGGAGTAAAAAGAGACCTTTTTTGTATTGTGGCCAAAAAAGTCTGACTGAATTGTGTCCTACAGTTGCTGAAAAGCAGAATTTGTAAGTAATAAACTTGGATATTTAGCTGAAGAGACTTTTAAGCAAAGTGTTGGATATGCGTTCTTGCTTCTTCTTGCTGCTCATGGTAAAACGTGAGAGGAAAAAGTTGAGGAAAGGACTATTGGGGAAAAAGTAACCATCGCTTGCTGATACTGAAAGTTCTGAACCTAACAGACTGCAGAAGATGCTAAAATTAGGACATTCACTTTTAGGGAAGCATGTTCTGGAGGGAAGGCCAACCTTTGGCTAGTGGTGAAGAAATTAGGCATGGACCCACTCAGCCATCTCAACAAAAACCAGGAATAGAGATGTGATTATCTAGGAAAGATCTGTGGTCAACCCTCTTGTCTAATGCTGTTAATTCTCATAACATACATAGGAGACTTTTAGGTTTTGGGGAATGTCATATCAGCAGAAATATTACCAGTTTAACCTGATCAGGGCAGAGACAATATGAAGTGAAAAAAGACTGTCAGAATTCTAAAATTCTACAGGCATGAAACAGGTTTATAAAACCAATCTGCTGCAAACACGTGCTACACTTCAAGAAAATGAAAGAATGACTCTGAGGGCAAACACCTGAGCTGTTGGTACAGAGGGCAGAACTGTAAGCCACAGAGGATTAATTTCTAGGCCTTGAAACCTAATGGAATTTTCCCGATTGGATTTTAAAATTGCTTGAAACTGATGACATCTTTCCTTTTTTTTTTTTTTAATTTTCTCCCTTTTAGAATGGGAATGGCTATAACTGCTGTACTATACATGCCCCACTATTGTATTTTGGGAATAGATAACTTGTTTTCTAGCTTCAGAGGTCTGCAGTTGGGGAAGAATTTTACCCCATAATGAATCATACCCAGAGTCTCACCCATACTTGACTGAATTATTTAGATGATATTTGAGACTCTGGAGTTAATGAAAATTAGACAGGACTTTAGACTTGAGTTGATACTATAATGGGTTGAGATTTGGGGGGAAGTTGGGATGGAATGAAAGCATTTTGCAAGAGGGACAGATGTGACTCATTGGAAAGGAGATAATAAACTGTGAAAGGCTAAAAAAATGGTCTCCTCAACATACTGGGTCCTAATCTCTGGAACCTGTTTAAGTGTTACCATATTTGGGAAAAAGTCCGTGTAGATGTAATTAAAATAGGGCTCTTGAGATGGGAAGATTATCCTGGATTAGCTGGGTGGGCCCTAAATGCAATAGTAAGTATCCATATAACAGAGAAGCAAAGAGATTTCACTGCACACAGTGAATTAGATGATGTGAAGACAGAGCAGAGAGGTTTTAAAATTGGAATGATGTGGCAAAAGACAAGGAATGCTGGAAGTCACTAGAACTGGAAGAAATAAGGAACAGATTATCTTCTAGAGCTTCTGGAGAGAGTACAGCACTGCCAACACTTTGATTTCAGCACAGTGATACTTAATTCAAACTCCTGGCCTCCAAAACTGTGAGAGAGAGGATACATTTCTATTGTTTGAAGCCACCAAGTTTGTGACAATCTGTTACAATAGGCATAAGAAACTAACAGAATGTATAAAGAATCAAGTGATTCAATAAGGTTAGACAGAGAATAAATGCTGAAATGTGATGGTACCCCCAAGCACATTTCCAATCCCTAAATCTATATTTGCACCTCCAGAACACCTGGGACTAACTCAAAGGAGAAGGTAAGGAGCTAGGTAGGCTGGAATAGACTGGAATAGACTTTCTAATTAGACACACGTTGTTAATTTTGTTTCCGAGTGATTCTGGTAATTTAGAGAATCTCTGTCCTGCAACAGACTTCAGGAGGTCATTCTGTGAGTAGCAATTCATAGTGTGAGCTTACGGCATTTGTGGGACTTCAGGGAAGAATGTTTCTGGAGACCAGACTGGAAAGTTTTTTTTTTCCCTTACCTTTTTAGAAACCAGAGTCTGACCCAACTTCTTAAAAAAATTATCAGAATAGATTTGTTAAATTTCCTTATGTGTCTAGGACTATATGAAATATATTACAGATAGATTTACATGAACTGAAAAAAGCTTCTATTTATTTACAAGCTACAAGAAATAACCTAAATGAAGACATACAATCATCTGATGATATGAGAGAGACTGTTAGCTGTTTACCAAAAAAAAAAAAAGTCAAATCTATTTCTTCTTCCTCTGAATATGCCTAGATTACATTTGCCTGATTTAATTGAAATTAGATATGCCATTAACTCATGACACCAAGTTCTACCCAGTTTAATGTGAGTGGAAATGATATGCATTATTTTTTCTGTTCTTCCCTTGTTCTCTTCTTCTACTGGTTGGATGCAGATCAGGATGAGAACTTTAAGGATGCTGGAGGCACAAGGTGGACAGAACCTAGGTCTCTAAATCCCTGTGTGGAGGAAAACCACTGATGACCGGGAACATCTGCATCAGACTATCATAAAGCAATACACTTCTATTGTAATGAGCCGCACACATATTTTTGGTCTATTTGCTGCTGCAGTCTTGCTTACTCTATTTAAGATAGAAATAGGCATCTTGAAGTGAGATGCTGCTCTAATAATAGAGATAGAAGACACTGGCGTACTGCTGGATGACGAACTGTTGAAATGGATATCATACTCTGAAATTTAACAAAGCTTGGTCTTGCATTAGGTCCAACAGTCACCTGTACTAACTTTACTAACTTACGTGGCAGATCATGTGACTGCTTGCAGCTCTAGAAAAAGTGGCTGGGAATGTGTAGCATTGACCTTGGCTTCCTGCTTTTAGTTAAGATATTCCATGTAAGGTGAACTCAAGCAAAAATTTGCAGGTTTGAGGGCATATACAGAAGGGAAAATGGAAAGTTGGGGTATTTCCTTGCACAGCTGGAGAACCAAATGCTCCTAATTCCCAAACAGTGGGAGCTAAGGCTGTTTCCTCTCCTTCCCAGCCTATGTTTCAGATGGTTTTGAGACAAGAGCTAGAGAGGCAGAGATAGGGCAAGGAATCAGAAAAATAATGGAGACACAATATCTATTTCTAGAAAGGTAATTTGACGATGGAGAATAGCACATGGAACTGACTGGAAGTACTAGTTATGAAATGTACTACACTTTAGAAGGAATTACATTGCCAAAGAGACCACAAGCCTGGCTTTACAATCTTTTGACAGCTCAAGCCTCCATACTTGCACAAACTCACCTGGACAGCTCATGAACATGCAGATTCCTGGGTTCTACCACTAAGGATTCTAAGTGGCAGGCAGAATAATGCCCCTACCTCCACCTCAAAGATATCCAAGTCTTAATCCTTGAAACTGTGATTTTGCATCGCAAAAGGGCTTTACAAAGGTGATTAATTTAAGGATCCTGAGATGGGAAGATAATCTTGGATGATTCAAGCAGGTACCATGCAATCAAAAGAGTCCTCATAGGTGGAAGAGGGTGACAGGAGGGTTAGAGAGAGCTTTGAAGATGCCACTTTGCTGCCTTCAAAGGTGGAGGAAGGGGCATGTACCAAGAATGTGTGTAGCCTCCAGAAGCTGAAAAGGCAAGGAAATGTATTCTCACTGAAAACCTCCAAAAGGAATGTGGTCCTGATAACACGTTGGCACATTGGTCCTACTTTAGCTCTTACTGTGCTTCTCATACTCTACAGGATTGCCTCAGGAAGATTGGCCCAAAAGTACAAAAAGAGCTCAACAGTAGATTCAGAAGCAGCATGATAAGGAAGGAAAATAAAGGGAAAGTAAGACAAGGGCCAACTGTGAAATGGGGTGGGCTCTGAGAACATTGCCTCTGGGCCTCTCTGGTTTTAGGATCCTTTTAAGTGGTTTACCCCTTGAAAAGGTGTAAAACATGCATCTGTAAAATAATTCCCACTTGGGCTTTTTGGGGATTTCCGTGGAGGAATGGTGAGACACATATAAAACAATAGATAAGTTTCAGTACATTAGATTCAATATTGATAATTTCAAAGTGAAGGTAAAAATTGTTAAAAGAAGCACATCAAGAGGAAACTATGAGTTTTCATCCATAAAACAGGTATTGAGCACTTCCTAACAATTTTTAATAAAACAAAAGTGACCCCTAAGTAAAGAGAATTTCCATCCTTCAGTCCAGAACTTCCCTCTTTTTCTCTATAACTGTTTTCCTTTGATTTCCCTATCCTACAATATTTGTTAATGACATTACTATAGTCTAAGTTGCCCAAGCATGATGCTTAGAAGTAATTTATTATTGACTTCTCCTAAACCTGTACTATCAAAAAAAACCCCAATCTGCTCCTTATGTCTGTAACAGCAACCCCATGCCAAAAGCATGCATGTTTGTGCTCACACAGACACATGCATGCTGCCTCTCCTTTACATTTCCACACTATCATCATCCAACCCTTTATTATCACTTTCATGTGGACCCAGACACAAGCCTACTGCTTGATGGCTTCTCCTTATAATAATCTATTGTTTATGCCACCGTTAGCCTAAGTCCACAAAGCCAGGTATGTTCGTTTTACTCAGTGATCTGAAGACTCCAATTACTCCCTTCTGCTTATAAATTGAAGATTAAACCCTTTGGCCATACATTTAAGATCCTCTACCATCTGAACCTAATTGCCTCTTCTAACTTCATCTCTCATAATAGTTCCTAAAATATAGGTAACATTGTACCAAATTGGATGACACTTAAGTTCAACCAAAATTTCTTTCCTATCTCTTTGCATTTTCTTAAGTCACTGATTAAATGTCCCAATCTTCTCCTTTAACCTTTAGAACTGTCCTCATTGTTTGACATACCTTAGGTGTCACCTCCTCCATGAAAATTTTCCAATTTCCATTTATGTGAAAGAATAGTACTCCACTGGCACCAATCAGATGGTTCTTAATTATTCTTGCTTCCATAATAGTTGCTTGTATAGTTGTCTTATCTCCTTTAATGGATTGTAACCTCTTTTTGGACAAGCACCAGTCTTAATCACTTTAAAATCCATCAATGAGCTTAACGGCTTGCACAAAAAGCTTAATAAATATTTGCTGAGTAAGTTAGTTGTCAGATGAGTAAATGAGTAAATGTTTGAGTGAATTTAATGAAGGCTGGAATTTTGTATCAGCAGCCAGTGTTTATGATTCTTAAATGCAGTAAGGCATTATAATCATAAGTATGTAGGCATGTGGATACATTATATATAGTGTGCATATATATCCACACACATACACATATGTATTTGGATATATACATATATCTCCACACACATATTTCTATATATTAATATATACATACATGCATGCACACACATACATACATATATAATTTTTTTTTTTTTTTTTTTTGCGGTACGTGGGCCTCTCACTGTTGTGGCCTCTCCCGTGTCGGAGCACAGGCTCCGGATGCGCAGGCCAAGAGGCTATGGCTCACGGGCCCAGCCGCTCCGCGGCATGTGGGATCTTCCCAGACCGGGGCGCGAACCCGCGTCCCCTGCATCGGCAGGCGGACCCTCAACCACCACGCCACCAGGGACGCCCATACATATATAATTTTAAGGTCACATGCACTGAAGAAGATCAGATTTTTTAGAAGCTATAGAACTTATATTTTAAAAATAACATGCATTTTATATAGGTAATGTTAAATTTTTAATAAATTGATTTTGATAATAGTCTGAAAATACATACACATTTTAAATAGTTTATTCCCTTTTGGATGGTGTCTTTTAAACACACGCAAAGAATCACATCAAAGACACTGGAATTGAGAACACATTGCTCTCTGTCCCTGCATTCTCACTTGCTCTTGATTAGGGATGGAGCTCACGTATTAATCACTTTTTTTCCCTCTCCTTGTGGAAAGCGCAGCAGTCGTAGCAAATAATGATGTATCACTGAGGTAAGTGAAGTTGAAGCAAATGTATAGCCCATTATGACAGTAATAGTCCAGAGGGATAATGCAGTTTTGATATAATAAATATCAAGAGATTATTGTTGTTCTGTGTCACAGCAAAGGTAAAGTTCCCATTCTAAAGCTGGGCTTATAGCCTTGTTTACCTCCTTTGCCATTCTGGCATTCAGTTTACTATGTAGTGATTGTCTAATACAATGAGAAACAGAAAATCTTCCACTGAGCAATGTCATGCTGTCACCTAGCTCTTTCCAGGGAGAAATTAGGATCTGATGAAGTTATTAAAATGAAGTAGCATTGTTACATATTAGAATATAGTGAATATACAGAATTTTTCTCAGCTCTGTTGCATGAGTAGCAGGACAAAATCTCAGACTTTGCCCCTAGAAGAACGATTTACATATACGACTCAGTTTTCTGAATGTTGTATCCTACCTCCTCTTACCTACTTCAAAAAAGACGACCTAAAACAACAAAACAAAACAGGATATGAGAGAGAATACATGTCTTAATTAAGTAAAGCAAGAAACACTGAAATAGAAAACAGATCAAGTTTACCCGTACTTTGAATTGCTATTTCACAGAGATGCAAAACAATTTTACATTCTTTATTATGGAGATGGACTGTAAACTGTTCACTCCTTTAGACCAAATCTCCTAGGGTCTCTGGAATTTTGTAACCATAAGGCATTTACATGCTCTGCCAGTCCAATCTGAAACTGAGGCTTCAACCCCTCAGGAAGCATTCATTAGCATTATAAATTAGCCAGGGTCTAAAACATTCTCTGACATAAATCGTACCAATGTTTTCTTAGGTCAGTCTTCCAAGGCAACAGAAATAAAAACAAAAATAAACAAATGGGAGATAATCAAACACACAAGCTTTTGCACAGCAAAGGAAACCATAAAAAAACAAAACAAAACAGAAAGACAGCCTATGGCATGGGAGAAAATATTTGCAAATGATGTGACCCACAAGGACTTAATCTCCAAAATATACAAATAGCTGATACATTTGACAACAGAAAAATCCAATGGAAAAATGGGCAGAAGACCTTAAGAGACATTCCTCCAAAGAAGACATACAGATGGCGAGTAGGCAAATGAAAAGATGCTTAACATCACTAATTATTGGAGATATGCAAATCAAAACTATAGTGAGGTACCACTTCACACCGGCCAGAACGGCCATCATTAAAATGCCTACAAATAACAAATGCTGGAGAGAGTGTGGAGAAAAGGGAACACTCCTACACTGTTGGTGGGAATGTAAATTGGTGTAGCCACTAAGGAAAACAGTATGAAGGTTCCTCAGAAAACTAAAAATAGAGTTACCATATGATCCAGCAATCCTACTCCTGGGCATATACCCAGACAAAACCATAATTCCTAAAGATACGTGCACCCCTATGTTCACAGCAGCACTATTTACAACAGCCAAGACATGGAAACAATCTAAATGTCCACCGACAGAGGAATGGATAAAGAAGATGTGGTACACACACACACACACACACACACATATATATATATATAATGGAATACTACTCAGCCATAAAAAAGAACAAAGTAATGCCATTTGCAGCAACATGGATGCAACTAGATATTATCATACTAAGTGCAGTAAGTCAGAAAGAGAAAGACAAATACCGTATGATATGACTTATATGTGGAATCTAAAATATGACACAAATGCACTTACCTACAAAACAGAAACAGACTCACAGACATTAAAAACAGACTTGTGGTTACCAAGGGGGAGGGGGGAGAGAGAGGGATAGACTGGGAGTTTGGCCTTAGTAGATGCAAACTATTACATTTAGAATGATAAACAACAAGGTCCTACTGTATAGCACAGGGAACTATATCCAATCTCTTAGGATAAACCATAATGGAGAAGAATATTAAAAAAAGAATGTGTATTTGTGTATAACTGAGCCACTTTGCTACACAGTGGAAAATAGTACAACACTGTAAATCAACTGTACTTCAATTGGAAAAAAAAAAGGATAAAAAAATATAGGGAGTCCTCTGGTGGCCTAGTGGTTAGGATTCCAGGCTTTCACTGCTGTGGCCTGGGTTCAATCCCTGGTCAGGGAACTGAGATCCCACAAGCCATGCACAGAGGCCAACAACAACAAAAAAGGGTTTAAAAAAAAATTTAGTCAGGCTCTCAATTTTTGTGTCAATTTACTTGTATTTTAGTCTCTCTTTACTTGAGAAGTAACTTGAAACATTTTATAATATAAACACACACGTGAAAGTTGAAAATAAAGACTGAAGTCAAGAAAATATTGAAGGAAAAAATGTAATAAAAGAAATATCAGAACATCCAAAGTTTCACCAGGCAATGAAGAATACATGTGACAGATCATCTTTTCCCTTGTGGAAGAGGATGCAGAATGAGGGGGAGTTCAGAGACGTTGGTAGCAAATAGATTTTAGCAGAATCTGAAACAGGCAAGTTGTAAGACAAAATGCTACTAATGTTTACACCAATTCTTTATTTTCTCTTTGCTATCTCTCAGTATTTGGTTACCTCTTTTAATGGAAACATCCTGCTTGCCTAGGTTCAGGCATGGTGAACCAAGGGTATAGCAGTAGTGACAGGATAAAGTCTGAAATATCTAGTCATTTCTCTCTTCCTATGTCCAGGGCCTATTTTCAGATTTAACGAGAGGGTCTGAATGTCCTTGTGTTGTTGAAGGTCACATTCCCCCAGAGGGAGAAACACTACCACAAAGAGATTGATAACAGAAAGTTATTACCTCTGAATTTCCTGGCAACCAACACAGAGAAACATGACTTGCTGAAGAGTTATTTAATCCGATACAATGCACGAAACTACTTTAGAAGAGGCAATCTTTACTGTACTATACTCTAAAAGGATTTACTTTCTATTTTATTTACATTATAAGAAGGATTCTAAATATCAAAATTGGCAATACATGCAAAGGCAGGTGTGCAGAAGATGTAAACATCTTGTCTGATTTTTGTTTGAAAGAAAATAAAGTCTAGAGTCATAATGTTAAATTATGATTTCCTAACCTTCTTCTTATCTGTGATTATTGGATACATCTTAGAACACCCTTTCTTCCAGGCATGTGTTTACCACGTACTTTAAATGGCCTTTCTCAAATATAAATTATCCCCACTCTACTTTGAGATAACCTGTTTATAAGATGCAAAAGAAATTAATTGGGAAATAAACATTCCTTAATTATAAAAATGAATACACATAAAAATATTAGAGAAAATGGGAGAAAAAGAAACAGATGGGAAGCAGTCCTAATAATAATTACACTTAAATTTTTTGTTGTCACACGATATTCCTTTCTCCAAGTCTGCTATTTTTCTCTTAGAAATCTTCCTGGTACAGCATACTCTAAGGAATAATAATAGTTCCAAAGAGCTATTGACAATATATATTTTGGATGTGTTGGTTATTTCTGAGAGGGTACTTCCTTATTACACTGGCTCTTAGCACCATTTAGATGAAGCCCATTTAGATGAATATTCTTTCTTAGCACCATTTAGATGAAGCCCATTTAGATGAATATTCTTTCTTTGGATTCCTCAGAATCCTACTTTAGGATGGATCCTTAGAAGCTGCATTAAAATGTAACAGCTCCCCAACCCTTTATCTAGAGTCTCCACACATGAACATAAATAAAGTCAATTTAAAAGGTCATCAATACAATGTCACATCTAAAACTTTCCTTTGTGTCAAGCTATTATTTCTTAAAGACCATAAATATTGGGGTGACCACACAGTAACAATTATTTGGTAAGGGCTGTATTATGCTTTTGACATAGCACGGGGTTAATGACATTATTATGCCAAAGGTATCTAAAAAGAAAACCAAAATTTTTGTCAGAGTAGATTCTCTCATCAACAGATTTCCTAATAAATTTAGTTTTCCCTCAAGATAGTGAGCAGTGGGATACTGATTTCATGCTAATTTTGACTTTGATTCCTCTATGCCATTAATTTATTCATCAGCAGTGACATGCCCTGAACTTCACAGTAAAGCCAAAGGTCTCGAGAGATTGAGTTAATTAGGTCAATGGGAAGGAGAGTATATAAAGCTCAGTGTGCCAGCTCCTTTAAAATAGTGAAGAGCCCATAACTAACCCCACTTATTTTAAAGATAATTATGAGTTTTTCTTAGTGTACTTTCTGGGATTGATTGTGTGATATATTATTGAAAAAAGTTGGAATAGCTGCTGTTTCTTTGCAAAATCCTCCCAGTAAAGGGGAGTATTTACAGAAGTTGTTATTGGTGGTCACAATAAATATCATTTTTCTTTTGTTCCATTTTTCTCTCCAGTGGACAATATATTACTTATGAATGGGTTTCAAGTGTGAAAGATTTGGGTATAGTCTGTGTGTGTGTGTGTGTGTGTGTATGTGTACAGTAAAGAATTTAACCTTGTCCATGGAGAGCTCTGGTCTTTGGCCTTGGCCTTTGGGAGGTAATCTCTGAACCCTTGGAACGTCATTCCTGATATGAATGTAACAATATGATTTAGGGTAGGAGC
This sequence comes from Aethalodelphis obliquidens, assembly GCF_003676395.1. Classification (NCBI taxonomy): domain Eukaryota; kingdom Metazoa; phylum Chordata; class Mammalia; order Artiodactyla; family Delphinidae; genus Aethalodelphis; species Aethalodelphis obliquidens. Next base: position 1,063,377 of record NW_020838017.1, read on the forward strand.
TGGCCACCCACACCAGATAGTCTAACAGTATGATTTAGGGTGGGAACTTTGGGCCACACAACATCAGCTCAACCTTTAGAGGGGCTGGACTCAGAGATGAGCCACATGGGTGGTCAACTATGCCTAAGTGATGGAACCCCAGTAAAGCCTGGGCACCAGGGCTTGTGTGAGCTTCCCTAGTTGGCATCACTCAGTACTTATTTTCACACAATGATGCCAGGAAAATGATGCTGACCCCTGACTCCACTCTGAGAGGACAACTTGACCTTGAAGCTTAAATTTGGGAAGATTGCTCAAAGGAACTTTAGTGGCAAAAGTACTTGTAAGTTTTACTGTGCAGGAAAAAACTGCAAAGTAAACAGTTTGACCTTGGTATCAATCTGCATCCCACTTGTATTCTCATTCCTACTTCCTGTTATCCAACTCAGGGGTCTATGCATGCATGTGGCTCATGGGACACTGCATGCCAGACCTGTCACCACAGCATCATTCCATATCATGAAAATAATTCCCATATATATTCAAAGCATACTGTAGCTTATCAGGTAATTTAAACCTAACTGTTAATTAGATGACAGGTGAGTGTGCTATTCTCTCATGGCAATTTATACTTATGGAACAATAATGCCTTCAGTTGAAGAAATGAACATTGAGATTCCAGACACCATAATTTCAGGCAGATGGGAAGAGATGCTTCTGATGTTTGTTCTTCGTTTGTCAAATATTCTCAGTTCTTCTTCTGGGCATGTCGTAGGTTTGCTTTTCTATACCTATTGGGGCTGAGTGGGGCCACGTAACATGTTGGAGTTGCACATTTTAGAGCCACGCATCGCTTTTCTGCTGGAGCACTGAAATACCAGTGTAACACTGCAGAAATCTCTCTCCCTCTCAGGTGTTGGCTGCCTCTTCAGAGTGAGTTCCTGAGGGACTATAATAAACAGCACACCACTTCTCACCTACAATAAACTGGAAATGGGAACTAGAAATAAAACTGTTTTTTCAAGGCACCAAGCTTTTTGGTCTGTTTGCTTGCTCAGCGTAATCTAGCCTATCCTGAATAAGAGTGTGCGTGGGTACGTGATGTATGGGAGCGGGGGCAGTATTTAACCTTCCAGAAAGTCAGCTTCCTTACCCATGAAAGGGTGGTGATGACAGTTATCTGGCTCATGGGGCTGTTGAAAGAATCATCACAATATGTACAAAGTGGTTAACCTGGATTTCAACACGTAGTGAGTATCCGACAGCTATTAGTCATTAATACGGCGCCATCTGATATTACAGCAACTCTTTCCGGATGAGCTATCACAGAAAGTTTATACCACACATCTAATCATGCATGAATCCATCATTTCTAACATCAAATCATTAATACATATAAAAATACTAATATCGGGCTAAGATAGCAGTGCTAAGTAAGGAGATGTATTGATAAACCTCAGATTTTTCTGAGCTTTATGGACAGATTGACCCTTTGAATCATCCACACCCATTCTGTTCTCATTAAGAAGCAGCACCACAAAGTGAGAAGCTTTAGAAGCAGGTATTCAAAAGCAGCTCCCTGAATTAACAGTTTTGTGATGCTGGGAGTTACTTAAATTCTCTGACAATTAGGTTCCTCATTTTCAAAATCCAGCAGACTCACAATTTGGCTGACGATCCATATCTAACGATCTATCTATTTATCTCTCTAATACTAACCTGTTTAATTTGCCCAGAAGATCTCCTTTCTCCTGAAAACAACCCCCACGTTATTTTCTTGGAACTATTCCTCTCCTGAGTCCAAACAGATGATTCCAGTGGGCCCCACCAATCACAGAAGCCATCTTCCATTCTACTTCTCCCCTGCCATCCTGGCCACGCAGATGGCATACTCCCCAGGATGAATCAGTCTTTGACCTAAATTTTTCATATTAGAATTAATAATGGAAGAAAGTCTCTTCATACCTGATGAGAGTTAGAAAGATGAGCCCAGAGTTGCCAGCAGCCAAGGGCCCCAACTTCACAGGAAGAGCTGCTCAGAAAATAAAGCCTTTCCCACAAGGCTAGATGAGAGTTGGAGAGTAGCCTGATGCTGTGTGTTTCTCCATTTTCAATTATTCTTGAGCTCCTGGGACTCCCCTAACTTGACCTCAGGATGTTTATGTGAGCCAGTACAGTCCCTTTTTGCCTCAGCTAATTTGTTAGAGTTCTATTTTTGTTTGTCTAATTGTTTTAATTTTTAAAAAATAATTGTTTTAATTATTCTTAACCAAATGAATTCTGACTACTGTTCTTTAGTCCCTAATTTATAGTGACTGCTCAATGAATTTTACTTTTCTCCTATGTTTCCTTTCTTCTAGCTATTTCATAATTTTATGTAGAACAGCAGTTTCTAAAGAATGGTGTACTTTCAGGGGGCCTCCAAGGTCAAAACTGGGAATTATTTGCTCTTTTTATTGTGCTGGATTTACATGGATGGTTCAGAAACAGTAGTGGTGAAAACTGGTGGTGCGTAAGCACAAATCAGGACAGTGGCACCAGACCGTATAAGCAGCCATTGTATATTTTCCTCCACACACTCGCAGGAAAAAAAGAAGAAAAAAAAAGCTAGTTAGCTAGTTTCATGTAAGAATGTCCTTGATGAGGCAGTAGAAATTACTAATTTTATTATATTTTGATCCTTGAGTCATACTTTTTTAATATTGACTACATGCTTTTTTTTTAATGTTCTAGATGATAAAATGGGAAGTTTACATTAAGTACTTCTGCTGCGTACCCAAGTACAATGGTTTTCTTAAGGAAGAGCACTTATAAGATTGAGCTGCAAGCTGCACTTGCCACTGTATTTCCTGGAACATCGTTTTTCTTGAAAGAACAACTGATAGACAAACTATAGGTATTCAGATTTGGCTTGTTGCTTTAAGGAAAAAACTGATAAAATTCAATCTTAACAGCAAAAAATGGAATTCTGGAAGACTGTATCTGCCACTGTGAACTCAACAGCTTCTCAATAAATACTAGTGACTTTCTCATGAGATTAGTGGTAATATTAACAAATGTAATTTTTGTTATTGAATAAGGAAATGTGTCAACATGTAGAAGATCTGCATAACACAAGTAAGCCAATATTTCCAAATGGCCAATCTGTGATTTTACAAAATGATTCATGGGTACGAGTTCTATTCACAGTGCAAGACAGATCAATGGATTTTAAGGTAACTATGAACAGTTTATTAGTATAATTTTAGATTTGTCATTGCAACAGACCTTTAAACCTGCCACCTGTAGAATTTTCATGTAGAATTAAAGAAGAATAACCACAATTATCTGTAAAGGCCATTAAAAAGCTCCTCTTCGTTCCAGTTACCCATCTGTGCCAAGGCCAGATTTTTTTCCATATATTTCAGGCAAAAAACATAGTGCAACTGCTTGCATATAGAAGCAGATATAAGAATGTAGTTGTGTTCTATTAACCAAGAAATAAAAGAAATTTTCAGAAATATAAAGTAATGCCACTCTTCCTATTTTTTCTTGTTTAATAAACATAATTATTTCATAAAATGCTATTTACATTACTATGTTATGTGTGTATCTTTTAAATGAATTAAGACACATATTTTAAAAATATCTCAGTTTAAATTTAAAATATGGTAAATACTGACAGATAAAACCTATGTAAAACAAGCTCTTTGGGATTCCCAAGAATATCTGAGTGTAAAGGTGTTCTGAGGCCACAAAGTTTGTGAAACACAGACCTGGAATGTTCCTTGTCTGTCTGTTCATTCATCTGATGCATTTCTAATGGTCAGAAGTACACTCTTTTTTTTTTTTTTTTTTTTAATTTTTGGCTGTGTTGGGTCTTCGTTGCTGCATGCCGGCTTTCTCTAGTTGTGGCGAGCGGGGGGTACTCTTTGTTGAGGTACACCGGCTTCTCACTGCGGGGGCTTCTCTTGTTGCAGAGCATGGGCTCTAGGTGCGTGGGCTTCAGTAGTTGCGGCACACAGGCTCTAGAGCACAGGCTCAGTAGTTGTGGCGCACGGGCTTAAGTTGGCTCCACGGCATGTGGGATCTTCCCGGACCAGGGCTGTGTGGGATCTTCCTGGACCAGGGCTCAAACCTGTGTCCCCTGCATTGGCAGGCGATTCTTAACCACTACACCACCAGGGAAGTCCCAAAAGTACATTCTTATACCTGTATACATTTGTTCCTGCCTGGAATAATGTTCCCTTCACTTTTGTACCTTAATGAATTCTTCTGATTATTAAAGACTCAAATAGAAGTTTATTTTCCCAGATTCTCCCCTTTATTTTCATAATTATTTTTACAAATTTCTATTATAAAATTGCTGCATTCAATTTTTTTTTCCCATGTCTGAGGCCTTACTAGTCTGTGAGATCTTGAAGAGCAGACACTCTCTTTTAATGTATCAGTACCTAGAAAAAGGTTCAGACCATCGTTAAGTACTCCATGCAAACTTCCTTCTAGAAGGACTGAATTTTTAGGCTCTTTTAAAAGAACTTCATGCTCTTTTACTCCCCTGCCATAGATGATCATGACATTGGCAAAGTCAAGTACTTCTACCAGCAAGCTAGATGCAAGGAATTGAGGTTTATGGCCAGGCTTCAAAGGGAAACCAATCACAGAAGGAGAGATACTATATTGTGGCTTGAGGGAATCTGGAGATCTCTAAAGATTTCCAATATTTTTTAGGTGCCTATAAGAGGCAATATCCACTTTCCACTGACCATCTTTACCCGTGAATTTACAACACACTGAAATAATCCTCAAAGACTCAGTTCAGTTAATGAAAAGAAAACTGCCAGCTGGCATTATCTGCTGAAAGCAACAGAGACACATGGCATGAGGGCTTTTCCAAAATTTTTCTAATTGGATAAAAGTGGGAACATTTCTCAAGATTAATAAGGGTGTCAAATCATGTCCAGCTGGCAACCCCAAGATCTCACCAAGTGTTTAATCATACAACATGTGAGCATCAAAACAATGTTACGTAGTGTCCTGGAGACTCTGCTTCATGGAAGGTAGTTCGTCTCCTGGGCTACCAAGCCTACTTTTACCTGTGATTGGTGACCATTGCCTAAGCTAAAAATGAGAGCCTGTTCAGTATAAAGACTTATCCAAAAGAAGCAAATATTACTTATAACCACAAGCCAACCTGACATCTTCCATGCTGTTCCCATCTGCTTCAGATATTCATATTGGACAGTTTTCAAATGACAGCAGATGTCCCAGCTAGAAAAAAAATTAATCAGCTGAAAAGTATGCCATTACCTAACGAATTTTATAGTTCCAGAAGTCAGGAACTGGTTTTGGCCATCACCCTGATTCCTCAATTTAAAACCAGCTCTCTTGTAAAACGAATAGTGTTTGCTTAGCTATATAGAGTTTGTAACATGAAACATCTTTAAACACAGTATCTAGGTGAGGAAGTGGCATTGATTTTTTTTTTGTATTTATTTATTTATTTAGGCTGTGCCAGGCTACTTGTGGGATCTTAGTTGCCCAACCAGGGATTGAACCCAGGCCCCAGCAGTGAAAGTGCCAAGTCCTAACCACTGGACTGTCAGGGAATTCCCTTTTGGTCTTTAAATAAGCTTCTAATTCTTCAGATTCATAAAAATCCTCTACAAAGACAAAAAAAAAAAAAGAAAGAAAGAAAGAAAAGAAAAGGCAACACAGTGTCAAATGCACAAGATTTCAACGTCATGTTCTTTAGCAGGATTCATGCCTAGGCATCAACTGTAGAAAGCACGCACTTTCTGTTTACGTTCATTCACCCCTAGTCAACTGTATTCTATATAAAATAAAATGGAACATCAGTGGGCAGAGATAGAGATCCCTGTACATCTACATATATATCTATGTCTGTCTGTCTATCTATCTGTCTATCTATCCAGAAAGAAACGTGAAACAACAAAGTGGTGGAGAACAAAGGAGGCCATGGAAAGCATGGGAAAAAATCAATCCTAGAACCAGTCCTGCTAGATTTCAGTGATAACTTGGTAACCTTCCTTGTAATCAATGCAGTTTTGCTGTTGGAAATGCACATTCATTACTTTCATTTTCTCTATAATATTTTATTCAAAGTGCATTTATTGAATGCACACTAACAGCCAGTCCCTCTGTTAAATTCATGGTTTCTATCCAAATGTAACTTTCATCTAAGAAAGGATATAATGCAAATCACATAATCATGCAGGCAAAGATAAAATTGCAATTGTGACATGTACTATATTGAGGGTCACATGGAGCTATTTAAACTTATATCAGGCGATTTGAATAAGTGAGAAATTATGAAAGTATTTCTAGAGGAAGAGACACTTGAATTGAGACGAACTCAAAAGGCTGAGTAGGTGTTATCTAAGTCAAGAGAGGAGGTATTAACATTACAGAGAGGATAGTACAGGCAATGATTTTGTAGGGAGAAGGAGTGTGGCAAGAAAGAGATGACCAAAGAAATCAGTATGGTTGGTTAAGAGAGAACAAAGTTGTGTGGTTTCAGGCAAAGCTGGCAAAGAAAGTAGAGGTTAGCTCATAAAGAATCTCATAGGTAAAGTTAAGACATTTCTATTTGCCAAAGTGCAATGCAAAGTCATTGATCGATTTGAAGAGAGATGTATCATGGTCAGATTATGTTTTTAAATGATGGATCTGGTTGTAATGAGATATACAATTTGGAAGGATTCAGACTGGTTGTGTGTAGATGGTAAAGAAGCTCTCTATCAATAGTTAGTTGAAGCTAGGGAAGAGAGAAGTTTAGACCACTGGTGTGCAAATGGAAAAAACTGCACGGATGCTAAAGGCACATCAGAGGTAAAAGCAATAGAGATTGTTGGGGAACTGCATGCTGATGTGAGTTTCTGGCTTACACAAAGGATTTTTTTTACTGACATAGTAAATCTGGAAGAAATCCATATTTAGAGTGAGGACCGTTGATGGATCTAGTTTTGGACATGCTGAATTTGAGGTGCTCATGTAATTTCAAATGCAGTTATATATGTGTCTGATGATCAAAAGAAAGGTCTGGGCTTGGAATAAAGATAAACAGAAGTCATTTGTGTAGAGGTGGTAATTGCAGCTACAGGTGAGATAAGAACATCTAGGGAAAACACTTAGAGTGAGATAAAAGGTGATTATGGGATCTAGACTTGAGGATCTTTAACATCTGATGGCCAGCTAGAGAAGTATGAGCCTGCAAAAGAGACAAAGAAGAAATAACAATAGAAGTTGAAATAAAATAAGATGAACATGTTACCAGAAGCCAAAGAGAAGTGTTTTAGGATTCAAATAATGCTCAACAGAGTTGAATAGTGACAAAAAGTAAAGTCAGATCATAATAGCTAATATTTTTGTGTATTTACTGTGTGCCAGGTACTGTTTTAAGAGTTTCATTTTCATTAACTCTTTTCATCCTCACAAATCTTCCACAGGCAGTAGTCTAAATTTAGTCAATCCGTTTAGTCTTCAATTTAGTAGTCTTCAATTTAGTCATTACACTAAAACATTGCCTGTTGTTCTTAGTGTCATGTAGTCATTGGTGATCTTTGCTAGAACTGTTTTAGTGAGGTGATGGATTTTAAGAACCAATTTAGAAGGGTTAAAAAGTGAGCAAGAGGTGAGAAAAAATACAGGCAAGTAATAGACAACTCTTGTAAAGACCAACTGTAAAAGGGTGGAGGGAAATAAGTCATAGCTGAAAGGATACAGGGAGTTATTTGCCAGTTTTTAAACTATGAGTTGCCAAGTCTGTTTAGCTAGTGGGCCCTGACCAAGGTGCTGAATTTGTGTGCTGGCTGTCTCCTCTTCGCAAGATTTACTGAGGAACTAGAAAGAGAGATGGAGAAGAGTGGGGGTGGGGGGAGGAGGGAGAGAGAGATATATTTGCAGGGCAGTGTCAGGAGTCAACCCAGCACAGCAGTGGTAAAATAGGAGAACTGCTGAAAGCATTTGTTTGGCCTCTGACCCTGCCCTGTTGGCCTCCACATTTGCCCTGAGCAAGAACTCTGGTCCAGGTGTTCTTCGGAATACATAAAGTCAACACAGTGCAGAAGCCCTCATTTTCTTATTGAGAGGAAATGAGAAAAAAAAAAAAAACAGAAAACCAGTAGGCAATAATGGCTTTAGGGCAGTTGCTTTCTGATTCTCTCCTCTAAACTGGGGAATTTTAATCTAGCCCAGCCACTTGAAGTGACGTCTAGGACCAACAGCATAATGATCACTTTGGAAATTGTGAGAAATGCAGAATCTCGGGCCCCACCCAGACCTCCTGAAGTAAAAATCTGAACTTTATCATGGTGTTCTAGGAGAAGGGTGAAAATCAGACCTAAGAGTTGTTTTTAGGAAGGTGAGTAATTGACTATAGTTCTCTGATAGATAGGACTTATCTGTTCTTAGGGCTGTACATAGGTACAGGGCCACCCTTGGGCTTATCTGTTCTCTGTCCACTGAGCATGGGTCCAAGTTCACCCCATGCAAAATGCTTAAGACAGTAGTTAGGCTGTTCTATGCTCTTGTTTCGAATTCCCTTATCTCTTTTCATATGTTTAAGGTCACTTAAAATTGCTGGTCCCTTTGCTGCAGAGATTCAAGTTATAAAAAGGCAGAGTAAATTACTCTCTATCCCACAGACACACTTCTCCTAGGGTAAAATGAACTCACGAAGACACTGGAGGGGCACAATCATTTAAAAAAAAACATCTGCAAGGTAACAGATTTGAACAGAAGCAGAAATATTAGAACAGATGGACCATGTGTTTAAAATAGAATTAAAATAATGCACAAGAGATTTATGTATTTAACAGTGAAATAATACACATTTAATTTTAAGCAAATATGAAGCATTTAAAAAACTGACTAGGTATTAGGAAATAAAAAAACTTTCAATATATTAAAAAATAGATGTAATACAGACCAAGATCTTTGATAACAAAATAATTACTTCAGAATTAAATAATAAAGAGTAAACTAAAAAAAAGAAATCCCTAAATATTTGGAAACAAAGAAAGCCTCCTAACTAATGCATGGGTTTAAGAAGAAATCATAATGAAAATTTAAACAATATTTGGAATTGAAAGGCTATGAAAACTGTATGTATCAAAATTGGGGAGGGCTGTAAAATGGTATGAACCTAGAAAGTTAAAGCCCTAGATACTTTATAAAGTAACGAAGAGAGCCAAAATTAATGAACTGTGTCTATATTTAAGTTTACACTGAAAACCCCAAAGAATACATGGATAAGTTATTTAAGACAATAAGAGAGTATGCATTATAAGCTGGGTATAAAATTAATGTAGAAACTATAATGCATTTCTGTATATCAGCAGTAAATAACTAGAAAATGTAATAAAGGAAGTATGCCATTTATGAGACTAAGAGATAATATGAAATAATCAGGAATTAATCTAACAAAAATATGTTTAAGAACTTTCCTGGGGAAATTATAAAAACTTTATTGAGAAATACTGAAGAAGACTAAATAGATGAACAGGTAAACTGTGTTCATATAAGAAGTATATTATAAAGATATCATTTCTCTCTAATCCTTAGATTCAGTGCAATTTCCAATAGGATATGTCAGAGAACTTGAGACAATTCTAAAATGTCCAAGAATTGTGTGTGTGTGTGTGTGTGTGTGTGTGTGTGTGTGTGTGTGCACCTGTGCATGCAAACATGTGTGTGTAAAAGCAGAACAATTACCATGATTCTTTATGAAATGGCAAATACGACAGGGTGGTTTTTGTGTACAAGAAGCAAATTAACCAGTTGATCAATCAGAAATTGACTGACCCATGTAGGCATAGATATTAGACATAGGCCAGAGGTGGTATGACAAATGAGTAGGAATGAAGAGATGGTTCGATAAAGTGAGTTGGAAAAATAATTTATACAGAAAAATGTTAATGTTGGATTCCTACCTCACACCATTTAAAACTATCATTTCCATATGGATTTAGGACTAAATCTAAAAAAAGATAACATTTGAACACTGAAAAAAATTATAAGTGAATATTTTTATAGTTCAGCATACATGTGGTGTCTTAAATAATGCACGAAAACAATTTTCTATAAGAGAAGATTACTAAACTTAAAATAGTAAGGTTAATCACTTTTATTCATCAAAGATTATTTTTTAAATTAAAGACATTTCAAAACTAAGTTACAAACTGGAAAAAGACATTCACCATACACACAACTAGATCAATATCAAGAAGAATATATAAACACAAATATCCCCAAAGAAAAATTGCCAAAGGAATAAACAGAGAAGTTCAAGATTACTGGTCTTCAGGGAAAAGCAAATAAAGACCACACTTAAATAGCATTTTATAAGCATTCTACTGGCAAAATGAGAAATTCTGTTCAAAGTGTAGGAGAGATGTGGGTCAACAGAATCTGCTATACATTGCTAGTAGTAAATAGAAGTGTGAAACCACTATGCAGCCACTATGAAACCATTCTGACATTTCCTCCTGAAGTCGAACACTCATATATGCTATGGTCTAGCTATTCAACATCTAGATACACATCTAAGAGAAACTCTTGAATATTAATAGGAGACATATGTAAGAATATTCATAGAAATGCTGTTCTCATAATAGCAAAAAAACCTCATTTCTTCTAAATGGGAAAATGAAAGAATAAACTGTGCTATATTCCCACAATGGAATATTTTACAGGTAGTCAATATGAATAAGCTACAGTGAAATATCATATATAGTAAATCTTAGTGCCACTATAGTCAGTGGGTAGAGTCCAAAAGGACTGAATAAAGAGTGATAACCTCTTTTACAAAGTTAAAACATAAAAAAAATATATTTTTGCCTATATATATATACGTAGATGTGCACAAATTATATACTTGGGAAATAATGAAATGATAAACATAAAATTCAGAATGTTGGTACATCACATAAGAAGACTAAATATTTAGATGTAGGTCAAGATCCTGGCATTGTGTTTTGATTGGAGGGTTTAGGCATTTTGTTACATTATTTAAAATAACTTGGTAAATAGCTATTTGCATATAGGTTGAAGAGCTTAAAAATAAGATATTGAATGTCCTTTTACATACTGAAAGGTGAATAGCAAAGTTCAAGCCATATGATTTTTACTTTCAAACTTTTATAAATGTTTACATATTAATGAGAAACTGCTATGTATAAAACTAAGGAGTTTAAAAAGGTTAAATTATTCTCAATCAATATTCTCAGAATCATTAAGCATTTAAATCAGACATGCAGATTAAAATGAGGGAGAATTAAGATTTTTTCAAAATAATTTTAAAGAAGGCAAAGCCTTATCTACATATAAGATATCTTGGTGCTTATTTCCAAAAATTCCAACAGAGAATATGACAAGTTTACTTAATGTTATTAAAACATGTTACTAAAAAATGTTTTCTCAAGATGTAACAAATTCTTTATTATTTTGGGATACTTTGTTTAGAATGATAAAATGTCATTTTGGACTTAGGTTAGGAGAACTCTACTCCTAGCCATCTATGAGGTTCATTATAACTAGGTCTAGTCAAAGTTATTCTACTGTTGGTGGCAGGGGAGGAACCCTACTGAAAAACATGTAGGCCAAGGGTTGGCAAACTATATCCTAATGGTAAAATCCAGCCTGCCACCTCTTTTTGTACAGCCCACTATTTAAGAATGGTTTTACATTTTTTAATTATTGAAAAAAAATCAAAATAAGAATAATTTTTTGTCATGCTGTAGGATATTTAAATTTCAGGGTCTGTAAATAAATTTTTGTTGGCTCATAGCCATCTCTGTTCATTTACCAATTTTTTATGGCTGCTTTTCTGCTGTTATGGAGTAGCTGTGACAGAGACAGTATGGCCTGCAAAGCCCAAAATCTTTACTCTCTGACTCTTTACAGAAAAAGTTTGTCTATTCCTGATCTAGAGGATTCACGTTTTAGATACTGTGCATAGAAAATGTTAATTTTTTTTTTTTTGGCCATGCCCCGCAGCTTGCGGGATCTTAGTTCCCCAACTAGGGACTGAACCCGGGCCCCAGCAGTGAAAGAGCCAAGTCCTAAGCACTGGACTTCCAGGGAATGACCAGAAAATGTTAATTTTTAATTGAGCGTTTCTAGGATAAAACAGATGTCATTGAAAAGGATAAAGTTACCCTATTATTTGTTTGTGGAATGCCATTTTATTCCTTAAATTGCTGAGCTTCTATATCAGGGCCTCTTAGCCACCATCATGCTTCATGCTTTATAACTACGATGAGGGCTTCTTCCTAGAATTCTTTTGTTTTGTTTTTTTAACAGTATCGTGTGGCTTTTTTTTTTCTATAATAAAGGCAAATGAATGGATCAATGACTAGAAGAATAAGAAATTATACTACTAGTTACTTAGATAAAATATTAAATGAAAACTTTCGGAAAAATCAAAACAAACTTCCAAACACCAACACTAGACATATCAAATCTACAATGTAAATTCATACAGAAGCTGGTTAAATGCACGCTAAATTCATCTGTTGTGAACACAGAGAAACATTCAAAATATTAGTACAGATACAGTGGACAATCTTCAAAGAAATGACTACTTAACTGATTACACATCTTTTTGTTAAGTGGAAACTTCTTTACTCACATCAGCCTCAAAATTCACTGATATCTTCCTCAAAGAACAAGGGTGTTGCACATAGTCCTAATCTTGAAAACAAGTTATACTCACAACACACACACACACGTATATTGCTAAAAGGCCTTACCAGTATGCATCTACTACATAATGTATATACTCGTCAAAATTCAAAACTGATACATTTATGATACCAGCTTCAAAATTATGCATGCTGATAATACTTGATTTTTCCCGAAATCTTAAGTCACTATAACCAAAATGAACTAATAAACTAGAAAAAAATAAAGCTGAAATAAAAATAACAATGAATAGAAATAAGACTTACTTCACAAGAGTGTTGTGAAGTTTAAACAGAAATATAAGAATTCACTTGTGATTTCTGTACTTCAATTTATGTATGTTACAGAGCAATGGAAAAATTCAACAGAGTTTTTCACGTGAAAAACTGCTCTGTAAATCAGAAAGCAATATTCAAACAGTCATTTATCTTTAAATAAACGTAAAATTCCCATTTCTATAAGGGTTATAAATTAGCTAAAGGAGCAAGTTCAAACTAAGGTGAAAAACAGGTTCATCTCCTAGCCCCAATATCTAGGATGAGGATTTTCAGTAGATACATTCCAGAGAATCCAATCATTATGAAAGGTAATAGGCAGCAACTAACACAACAATGTAAAGCAATCATACTCCAATAAAGATGTTAAAAAAAATAAAAAAGTAAATAAATTTTTAAAAAGGTAATAGGGCAAAGAGCTACCTCAGTGTAAAGAGTTAGACTCTAACCAAAAACAGTTGAAAATGTTAACAAGTCAATTAACACAGTGGGATACTTGTACTTTAAGAAAAAGTAACTATTTGAAAATCTATAAATTCTCCCAAGTCAATGAAAAAGAGAAGAAACTACTAAGTGTTATTTTTTTTCCTTTGCTTATTTAAAAAATGTAAAATGACGCCTCAACCAAAAACAAAATACTGGAATTTACAAAACAACAATACCCAGGATAGGATGTTCAGTTTAACAAAATTACATGGTTTAACCGTAACTGAAAAGCTATCCGATAAAAAAATTATATCTAAGACATTGTCAGAAATGTAGGAAGTAAAGTATACACTTGATTAAAGTTTGGTTTTTGTTTTTAACTAATCCCTGATATGAACTTACTTGCTTTCTTCTTGATTGACTTTTAAGAAGGTTAACTAGGAAAAAGAAAAAAAAAAAGAGAGGAAAAACCCCCGCTTATCAAAGCTTTCTAGTACTTAAACTCCAGTAGGATGAACAGGCCTGAGAACTTAGATCCTGAATTATACTTATGACTCTATATTTTTCTACCTTCCAGTAAACTAACCAACAAAAACTAAAGTAAAAGGTTTTAAAACAAGGCTCTAGAAACTTTTGGAAATAAAAGTACGACATTTTTAAAACTCTGGAAATAAACTGAGAGAAGGGAAGGAAAAATGATTGGTGCTGAACTTATCACATGATTTATAAACACCACAGAAAAATCAGACATTAAGCTCCACCCAAATGTTGTTATTTAAAAGACTATTTTAGAAAGTAAAGACATCCACGTGACAATTGTAAAATACAGTATTTCCCCAACTTGAGAGGCAAAAATTTAATTTCATTTCATGCAGCTTTCTTTGCAACATTTAAACCCTATAAGCACGAAGTAAACTTGCTTGAAAAAAAGAACTTTAAATCTTCCTTAAAGCTCAGAGAGTTAAGTCTTTTGGGGTGGGGGTGGTACCCCTTGTACAATTTTAAAACTAGAAGACACCTTTCACTTGGAAAGCGAGCACTGTCACATTCCAATTTACTGAATAGAAGGGACCTTGTCAAATGTCATCGTAACTCCATCTCCCCATACTTTAAAAACTCTGCTTTTCAAATCAAGTGATGAAACACAACATACCTGCAAGCCCCGTCATAAATGTAAGTGTTAATATTTCATGACACTACACCCTTACTTACGGTAGGCATCTATGAGGAAAGTGGCCCTAGTGTTGTTACTGATGAAACAGACGAACTGCTGGGGACACAGACTGAGACACAAAGCAGTTACCCAGGAGGGATGCTCCTTCACCTGGTGCTGGTTGCCGTGAGGGACACTGGCATGGCCACACAAAGAGCAATTTTGGCAGAGCTGGGGGTGTGGCCACTGCCGGCATGGGTACCAGAAACCCATCCCACGCTCAAACCAGGAATAGGAACACTCCGCCTCACACCGGAAACTGGAGCACTCCACGGGATGGCAGACCGCCTCCATGTGGGCGAGCCTATGCTTGAGAGGTAGCCAGACAAGGCCCCAGGGAGGAGAACCAGCCATTGCTGTGTCTAAAGGCATACTCAGCATTCTCTTTTCCGGCTGTGGAAAACAGGTGCAGGCTGAGTGCTCTGTGTAACCAAAAGATGGCCCTTCAAAGACAGCTGCTGGGAACTTTAGAACTTCCTTCAGAAACGGGTCAGACCCGCTAAATAGCATTAAGCCACTGGAATCCGACATCTGGGAGAAAACATATCTCAGCTTGTCCAGCATTTTCCCACCACACATGCTAACACAGCTTTAACAGAAAATACCATCAACTTGCCTCGGACCTCACTGTCACAGCGGCAATCACGAAGTCGAGGAGGAGCTGAGGCGCTGGTCCACGCCGACTCATGAGAAGGAAGGCACGTGCTGCGCTGGCAGTATATGGATGAGGGTCGGTCCCGAGGCGGGACACACTGATCTCAGGGGATGAGTCCAGTGTATCAAGGCCGTCGTCTCGAAAGGCTTCCAGCATGTTCCAGAGACCAGCAAAATGGAGGCTGCATCGTTTTTTGTACAAATCGTGCTTTGCAATCTGTCAATTCATAGTCATAGGACATCAAAATTCTGAGCACGCATTTCTACGAACAGCTGCCTCTTCTCTGCCATGTTACGCTTGCTCCCAGTTTCCTTAATCATCTTCCGGGCCGGAGCTGGCGGCGCCCAGGTCTCTGGGACGCAGCCGCCTTCGCCTTCTCCGGCCTGGCCCTCGCTGAGCTGCACAAGCGGCGAACGTTCTCCGGCGCCTGGCTCTCGGTGCTTCCCGCCCAGCGCGACGGCGCCGGGAGCGCGACAGCATGAAGGGAGCGAAGGGCGCGAGGGGCGTGAGGTCATGATGGCGTGAGGGGCGTGAGGTCGCGAGGGCGCGAGGGACGTGAGGGGCGCGACGGGCGTGAGGGGCGCGAAGGGCGCGGCATCGTGAAGGGCGTGGGGCGGGGTGGGGCGTGAGGTTGCGAAGGCGCGAGGGACGTGGGGGGCGGGACGGGCACAGGGCGGGCACGCGCCACCACCGTAGGATTCTGTGTAACGACTTCCGGAGTCAATTTCTCCAGCCCAAATGTTTGTATCAGTTTTTAACTACCTCCCCACCACTCAGGTCGCTGCACAATAAATTTTTCCTTTTTTGGCTATAAAATTACTATCCGACTGTGACCCCATCTCACAATGCAAATCTCTTGTAATCAACTGGCGTTTCCTAGCTCCTCAATGAGAATCTTTATTCAACAACTAATTCCGTACCTACCTTCAAAAACACACAAATTTTCCTTTTTTCACATCCTTTTACAAATAATTTATACAATCTAAAAAGTAGGGCTAAAATTATTATCACACTTTTCTTATGGGGTCTTTAACATATGTATGATATCATTTGCTAATTTTACTCTAAAGATGCCCTAAAGACATTGTTCAGTACACTACAGTTTTCTTTTAATGAAAAACTCCTAAATATTTTACTTCTTACTGGAAATAGTTGAGTTTCTACTTAGCACTTCCTCTGCTCATGCACACAGTGAAATAAATACCTAATTTTACTGCATTTTGCTTTGACTGCTAGAATGTGTATGGATTCATCTTACCTCTCTTCTGTTAGAAAACTTCTATCATATCTTCTTCCACTTTTTATTTTTATATATTTTATGTATATTTATAAACTACCATGTACATTGCTGGAACAGTCTATATTATAAATAAGCAATTTATAACATACGAAAAAATAACACATTTACTGTGTGCCAGTAATGTGCTAGGAATTTTCTATAGGTTGTATAAATTTTCTTTTTCGAATAATACTACTACTTATCATATATTCATGGACAAAGCCAAGTTTTGTGAGGCCTAAAGCTCATTTAGGGGACCCTTTCTTATAAAAATAATATAAAATATGTTACTTTTGCAAACATTACAAAAAACCAGATCACGTTAACCGATTAGTAGAGCCCCATGCAAGGCTTTGGAAGAGGCATATGCAAGTAAGAGGCCCTGACTTAAGCTATGATAGCTTCAAGGTCAATTTACCTCTGCATATTTTGACTGCTTGTGCTCTGTGAGTCACTTTTCACGCACTGCACCATGTAAGGCCAGAACAAGCTTACAGGAAAATTAACTGAGAGAATGTGATGGTTAACTTTATGCATCAGCTTGATGGACAAAGGGGTGTCCAAACAGCTGGTAAAACATGATTTCTGGGTGTGTCTGTAAGGGTGTCGCCTGAAAAGATTAATATTTGAAACGGTAGACAACAGAGTAAAGAAGATGGCCCTCACCAGTGCAGATGGGCATCATCCAATCTGTTGAGGGCCTGAATAGAACAAAAAGAAGGAGGAAGGGCAAATTTGCTCTCTCTGCTTGAGCTGGAACAGCTGTCTTCTTCTGCCCTTGGAAATCAGTGCTCCTGGTTTGGGGGCCTTCAGACTCAGATTGGGACTTACACCATTGGCTCCCCTGGTTCTCAGGCCTGTCAGTTTGGACTGGAACCACACTGCCAGCTTTCCTGGGCCTCCAGCTTGCAGATGGCAGATTGTGGGACTTCTCAGCCTTTATAATTGCTGAGCCAATGCCTCATAATCTCATTCTATATATCTGAATATATTCTATTAGTTTTGTTTCTCTAGAGAACCCTGGCTAAAACAGAGAGGTTACAATTATTTTTCAAGGTCAAAGGATTGCTGTGTGGTAGATGTGTATTTGAACACTGTTCTGTTTGAATCTCAAACCCATTTATTGAGTAGCTTATATACCAGGCACTGTGCTAAATGTGGGCATGCTGTGACAAACCAGACATCTGTCCTGTTCTTATGAAGTGTCTTATGTAATTATTTGTATTACAGGAGTTGGTCATTCAACTCCTTATTTATTCTTTAACCCTCATGTTAAAAAAAAAAAGAACAGTTTGACATATATTTTAAAGGTTTCTGTTCACTTAAAAATTAGTGTACAGTTTAAATCTACTGGCTTTGGCTGGAATAGCTGAAACTCTCATTTCCATTTGTTAATTAATTACAACACAGATTGACATTTTATGGATCTTACTTTGATCATTAAAAATATATAGATAATGGTTCATGAAAGGAAACTATTTTGTTTTCTAAATATATCAACTTCTCAGTCTGATTCAGAAACTGATGACTAGGTTGATCTTTCTTATACAGTTAACCATTTTTTACAGTCTTGGTCTGAGCACTGCAGAAAGCAGGATTAAAGATCTTTAAACATCAAACCTCACATCCTAAATCCTAGTTTTTAGTTTCACTTCAATGGAGCTCTTACCCCAAATTCCTTGTAAGACAGTAGGACTAAACCTGGAAAGCTAGGAAAGTCAGATTCCTGGATCCACATCCCTTATCACTGACTCAGATTTCTGGAGTAGAGTTGAATTTTAAACCCCACTCCTAGGTGATTTTGAAGCATGTGGACCACACTTCACAATCTGAAGAGCATAGCTCAAAGATACTAATGAGATCACAATTATTTTGATATTTCAAAATAAAGAACAAAAAATTATTTAAATTTAAAGTTATTGAATAGTTGATCTTATAAGGAGGTTGTGGAAACTTTTCATTTCTCTCTTTCTTTCTGTATATTTCTTCTCTTTTCACGTCCATGTCACCTCTCTTTCCTGGATACCTCTCCTCTGTATATTCTTCTCTCTATAGTCATTCATTTAATATATCACTGTACCTTGGAATCCATCCGGGATTCTTATATTTCATAACTATTTTTGGACAATCCCATCACTTCTGTGTCTTCAACCACTGCTCATAGGCTAGATCCAAATTTTTATCATATACAGATTTTTTCTGAATTTTGGACTCCCAGCTCTATTCAGTTCTCTAATGGTAATGACTAAATGACTCCAAAGACCTCAAATTCAACATGTCCAAAGTTGAAATTAATGTTGGCCCTCCAACCAGAGAATCTGTCCATTCCTTCTTCTGAGATTTCTATTTCAGCTTTAATTTATACACTACAATGCAGCCATTCACCCAAACCAGATTCCAGGAAGTCATCTTTTTCTCTTCATATCCTCTCACCCATTATGTCAAGTCAATCAAAAAATCCTCTCGATTCTTGTTCTTAAAAAAAAGACAAAAAACCCAAAACACTCATTGTTTCCATACCTCTCTCACACCTTTGTCCACGGCCTCATAATTTCTCACTGATGTTACTGTAATGGTTTCTTATTTGGGCAAACTTTTTCTGGTGCTGATTTTCCTCAAAACCATTCTCCACACTGCTTCCAGGTGGATCTTTCTAAAATACAATTCTGATCACTTACTGCCTCGCTTAACATTCCTTAACAGACCTCCATTGCTGCCAGGATAAATACAAACCTCTTGGCATGACATGCTCTATCTGCTGTGTACCTGTCTAATCTCATTTCTCACATTCTGCTTTTGACACTCCAATCACACTGAATTCCTGAAAGTTCATATCCAGAATGTACTACATTTCAGAACTTTGTACATTCTGTCCCCATGACTGTGATTGCCTTTATCCCCTTCTTTGTCCTCTCAACTTTCCTATATTCTTCTCTCTCACTGAATCTGGCTTATGTGCTTAGGCAGTGTTTGAGGATTTCAGGGATAAGCAGGAAAACAGATATGACCTGGCAGTAGTACTCATAATCTTTATTTTGATGGAATGCATGCAGAGGAGGTACCTTCCAGCATCAGAAGTCTGGAGGCTTAAGGGGTGGGAGCCACCATCTAGAAGGGAGGGGGCGAGACCTCGAGGGCAAGGGGCTCAGAGAGGGCCTTCTACCTCTAGAGGATGTGCTCAGCAGCCTGGCAAAGACTCTCTTGGCAGACGGCTCCCAAGGGAAATAGTGGCTTTGTGTTTTTTGTTGTCTTGTGGTTTTATCTTATCTTTGGCTAGCAGGCATTAGGTGCAGTTTTGTGGGATATGAAAGCAGAGAGACTCTAAAAGGCTAAAAATCTGCTCAATTTAGTGATGTTTAACAAGCTCACAACTGGATGGGTAAAAATTTGAGTTTGTCACTGTTGAGCTTTCAGGGAATACATCTCAGTCTGATCTAAAGAAATAAACAAAGGCCAATATATAGGAACCATCTTTGGCTCATTCGTATGACTGGTGTCTCTATGATGGTGACGCTTTTATCCCACTGCACTATTATTTGTTGTTTGTATATGAGTTCCTGAGAGCAGACATGAGTTTTTATAATTCCTAATATGGACTTCATAGGACCTAGAGTAGTGTGTGCTACAAGGTGGAACACTAATAAATGTCTGTTTCATGAATAATTATTCATATCATATCCATGTATTTTTTAATTCATCCAGAAGTGTTCCTCCAACTGGATGCTGTAAGAAAGTCTCATCTACCTGGAGACACAATATTTAAGCTAGATTTGTGTTCATGCAGGACTTAGGCAGTAATTTAATTTCAATAACCAAAATCTTCAAACTTGAAGAGAAAGTAATTCATTTCTAAAATATAACTTGCTTATAGAAACATCACATTAAACTCAGAATATATGCCGATAGGCCAAGGACATTTTATCCAGTTTTCAACCCTGCTGTAGTCTAGGAGAGAAGTTTTAGTAATTTATAGCTATTTCCCTCAAAGCCTACCGGTGTCAGAGAATATGGGTTCCTGATGCCAGAGTGATTCCATGAAAATTGGTCTGGGCTGTTGATTCATGGAGGGTATTAAGACACATAGCTGAGCAGTTCCCTGTGGTAGGAGGTCAGGGAGATGGAAAGAATGGGTGAGGCTAGAAAAGAAATCCATTGTCTGCCCAGGATAGCAGAGTCAATGAAGGGAACAAACAGTCTCCATATGTATAAAAATCTAAACAAAGAGGATTCCGTCATGGATAGACAGAAGAAATTTTAATTAGAAAACTGAACTCAACTGGATTAAAAGATTCACAGAAATGACAGGCTCAGCTAAGAAGCCAGCAACTGAAAAGGGTGAAAATTGTGCAAATTTCAGGTGTGATCTGATTCAGGTTCCAGCTTTTACCTCTGATTCATTCAGCTCCTCTCTTGTTCTTGTGTCATCCTCCTTCCCTATGTGTAATAAAATAGTTTTAGCAGTTCCTGTCTTCACTACCATATATCACACCATTCATAAGGAGAGTGAGCATGTCGGTCCCCAATTTTTCAGAAAAAAAGCCTCAAAATTCCGTCCTTGGATCAGTTTAAGTCATAATGCCAACTCTTAACTAATTTTATTTTTTGTCAAGGGGAGTGAAATGTTCTATTTGGCCTCACCTAGTTCATGGGTTCCACATCAGGAAAATCTGTATTTCTCCTTTACATTATGAAATCCTCTATAGAAACCTGGGGCTGTCAAGATGGTCTGGGGGAAAGGCTGAGGGAAGACAACCAGTGGTCCCTACAGAAGATTAGATGAGGAGTGGTCGGGTTGCAGCTCAAGCAAACTAGCCCAACCCTGGCATAGGAAATATTTGTAGTTAGCCTTTGATGTATTTGCCTAGTTTTTATCAGTATTTTAAATAAGACTGCTCCTCAAAGCAACTTATACTTTCTATCTTTTATCTTGTTTATCATATTCATTTCCTAATCCCCCTTTTTTGCGGGTAAACTCCACTTCAAGTCCAGTCTCAGCTCAGATTCAAAATTTGAGTTCTCTGACAAACAAGATCTGGCTTAATTTGGCATGCTAGATATATAATAGATACAATAATACACAAGGAAGAACGCATAAGGTATAAAATTTGAACTGTCATCCAAATAGTGGGAATGGCTAGCTCATTTCCAAATTTGAGTTTTCAGTTCTTTATTAACGTTCATATCAATTACTAATCCTTTTTCTCTAAATTTGTAGCTGTTGATCTGTGATTGCTCCCTCCGTCCCTCCCTCTCTCCCTTCCTTCTTCCCCTCCCTCACTCTCCTATTAGAATGTAGTTTCCATCTGTCTCATCCATGGGCACATTTCCAGCACTCAGCAAAGTGCCTATTTCAGAGGAGACACTCATTCATATTTGCTAAGCAAGCCCACTGCATTACCTTTCACACTTTATTATGCTGTGTGTCCTACTTGACCATGGCTATGTACGTAGTGGACCAAGATACATTGTACAGGCTATAGTTACGCAACAGAGGAAAGCTCACGTAATGCACAGGGCTGAGACCCATGAGCGTCCTGCTCTTTGAATTTTGTTTTAAACAACTGTCAAGCTTCACTGACATTTATAACTCTCAGATCTGAATAATGCAAATAAGTTCTTCCAGGGAGGGAAATCTTTTGTGAAATGGAAAGTATAATGTAGCTTACCTTAAGCGTTAACAATATAATGAAAATAAATTATCTCAGAAATTGGAAATTTGCATTTGAATTATCAGAAACATTTACTGAGCTAAACGTCAAGGAAAAAAAAAATCCCACAATTATTTTATATTCTGAAGCTAGGAAATATAGCCAAGATTTGATAATCACACTCTATTTGATTTTTCTATTCTGCCTTTATCAGTCACGTCACATTTTGTTTCACCATTTTACTGGAACAAATATATGTGAAATCACTATCAACATCTTCCTGACCTTGTTCAGCAGATGAGTACCAAGGAAAAAATGGGACCCTGGCTTTCTACATGAAATGAGCTGATTGTAGCTACTTCTATTATGGCAGTTCTTTTTAAGAGGATGTGTCACCAAGTAAAGTCTTGGTAAATTTAAAACAATTGAAATCGTATCAAGTATCTTTTCTGACCACAACGCTATGAGACTAGATATCAATTACCGGAAAAACTGTAAAAATTACAAACACATGGAGGCCAAACAATACACTACTTAATAACCAAGAGATCACTGAAGAAAACAAAGAGGAAATTAAAAAATACCTAGAAACAAATGACAATGAAAACACAACAACCCAAAACCTATGGGATGCAGCAAAAGCAGTTCTAAGAGGGAAGTTTATAGCAATACAATCCTACCTTAAGAAACATCTCAAATAAATAACCTAACCTTACACCTAAAGCAATTAGAGAAAGAACAAAAAAACCCAAAATTAGCAGAAGAAAAGAAATCATAAAGACCAGATCAGAAATAAATGAAAAAGAAATGAAGGAAATGATAGCAGAGAGCAAAAGAACTAAAAGCTGGTTCTTTGAGAAGATAAACAAAATTGATAAACCATTAGCCAGACTCATCAAGGAAAAAAGGAGGAAGACTCAAATCAACAGAATTAGAAATGAAAAAGAAGAAGAAACAACTGACGCTGCAGAAATACAAAGGATCACGAGAGATTACTATAAGCAACTCTATGCCAATAAAATGGACAATCTGGAAGAAATGGACAAATTCTTAGAAAAGCACAAACTTCCAAGACTGAACCAGGAAGAAATAGAAAATATGAACAGACCAATCACAAGCACTGAAATTGAAACTATGATTAAAAATCTTCCAACAAACAAAAGTCTAGGACCAGATGGCTTCACAGGAGAATTCTATCAAACATTTAGAGAAGAGCTAACACCTATCCTTCTCAAACTCTTCCAAAATATAGCAGAGGGAGGAACACTCCCAAACTGATTCTATGAGGCCACCATCACCCTGACACCAAAACCAGACAAAGATGTCACAAAAAAGGAAAACGACAGACCAATATCACTGATGAACATAGATGCAAAAATCCTCAACAAAATACTAGCAAACAGAATCCAACAGCACATTAAAAGGATCATACACCATGATCAAGTGGGGTTTATCTCAGGAATGCAAGGAATGTTCAATATAGGCAAATCAATCAATGTGATACACCATATTAACAAATTGAAGGAGAAAAACCATATGATCCTCTCAACAGATGCAGAGAAAGCTTTTGACAAAATTCAACACCCATTTACGATACAAACCCTCCAGAAAATAGGCATAGAGGGAACTTACCACAACATAATAAAGGCCATATAAGACAAATGCACAGCCAACATCATCCTCAATGGTGAAAAACTGAAATTATTTCCACTAAGATCAGGAATAAGACAAGGTTGTCCACTCTCACCACTATTATTCAAAATAGTTTTGGAAGTTTTAGCCACAGCAATCAGAGAAGAAAAAGAAATAAAAGGAATCCAAATCAGAAAAGAAGAAGTAAAGCTGTCACTGTTTGCAGATGACATGATACTATACATAGAGAATCCGAAAGATGCTACCAGAAAACTACTAGAGCTAATCAATGAATTTGGTAAAGTAGCAGGATACAAAATTAATGCACAGATCTCTTGCATTTCTATACACTAATGATGAAAAACCTGAAAGTGAAATTAAGAAAACACGCCCATTTACCATTGCAACAAAAAGAATAAAATACCTAGGAATAAACCTACCTAAGGAGACAAAAGACCTGTATGCAAAAAATTATAACACACTGATGAAAGAAATTAAAGATGATGCAAATAGATGGAGAGATATACCATGTTCTTGGATTGGAAGACTCAACATTGTGAAAATGACTCTACTACCCAAAGCAATCTACAGATTCAATGCAATCCCTATCAAACTACCACTGGCATTTTTCACAGAACTAGAACAAAAAATTTCACAATTTGTATGGAAACACAAAGACCCCAAAGAGCCAAAGCAGTCTTGAGAAAGAAAAATGGTGCCGGAGGAATCAGGCTCCCTGACTTCAGACTATACTACAAAGCTACGGTCATCCGGACAGTATGGTACTGGCACAAAAACAGAAATATAGATGAATGGAACAGGATAGAAAGCCCAGAGATAAACCCATGCACATATGGTCACCTTATCTTTGATAAAGGAGGCAAGAATATACAATGGAGAAAAGAAAGCTTCTTCAATAAGTGGTGCTGGGAAAACTGGGCAGCTACATGTAAAAGAATGAAATTAGAACACTCCCTAACACCATACACAAAAATAAACTCAAAATGGATTAAAGACCTAAATGTAAATCCAGACACTATAAAACGCTTAGAGGAAAACATAGGCAGAACATTTTATGACATAAATCACAGCAAGATCCTTTTTGACACTCCTAGAGAAATAGAAATAAAAACAAAAATAAACAAATGGGACCTAATGAAACTTCAAACCTTTTGCACAGCAAAGGAAACCACAAACAAGACAAAAAGACAACACTCAGAATGGGAGAAAATATTTGCAAATGAAGCAACTGACAAAGGATTAATCTCTAAAATTTACAAGCAGCTCATTTTCAAAAAAATAAACAACCCAGGGCTTCCCTGGTGGCACAGTGGTTGAGAGTCTGCCTGCCGATGCAGGGGACGCGGGTTCGTGCCCCAGTCCGGGAAGATCCCACATGCCGCGGAGCGGCTGGGCCCGTGAGCCATGGTCGCTGAGCCTGCGCGTCCGGAGCCTGTGCTCTATAATGGGAGAGGCCACAGCAGTGAGAGGCCCGCGTACTGCAAAAAAAAATAAGAAGAAGAAAATAAACAACCCAATCCAAAAATGGGCAGAAGACCTAAATAGACATTTCTCCAAAGAACATATACAGATTGCCAACAAACACATGAAAGAATGCTCAACATCATTAATCATTAGAGAAATGCAAATCAAAACTGCAATGAGATGTCATCTCACACCAGTCAGAATGGCCATCATCAAAACTTCTACAAACAGTAAATGCTGGAGGGGGTGTGGAGAAAAGGGAACTCTCATACACTGTTGGTGGAAATGTAAATTGATACAGCCACTATGTAGAACAGTATGGAGGTTCCTTATAAAACTAAAAATAGAACTACCATACGACCCAGCCATCCCACTACTGGGCATATACCCTGAGAAAACCATAATTCAAAAAGAGTCATGTAGCACAATGTTCATTGCAGCTCTATTTACAATAGGCAGGACATGGAAGCAACCTAAGTGTCCATCAACAGATGAATGGATAAAGAAGATGTGGCACATATATACAATGGAATATTACTCAGCCATTAAAAGAAACGAAATTGAGTTATTTGTAGTGAGGTGGATGGATGTAGAGTCTGTCATACAGAGTGAAGTAAGTCAGAAAGAGAAAAACAAATACTGTAAGCTAACACATATATATGGAATCTAAAAAAAAAAAAAAGGTCCTGATGAACCTAGGGGCAAGACCGGAATAAAGACGCAGACCTGCTAGAGAATGGATCTGAGGACACGGGGAGGAGGAAGGGTAAACTGGGACAAAGTGAGAGAGTGGTAGTGTATATATAGACACATATACACTACGAAATGTAAAATAGATAGCTAGTGGGAAGCAGTCGCATAGCACAGGGAGATCAGCTTGGTGCTTTGTGACAGCTAGAAGGGTGGGATAGGGAGGTTGGGAGGGAGGGAGATGCAAGAGGGAAGAGATATGGGGATATATGTATATGAATAACTGATTCACTTTGTTATAAAGCAGAAACTAACACACCATTGTAAAGCAATTATACTCCAATAAAAATGTTAAAAAAAAAGAGGATGTGTCACTCTTTATTGAGTGATAATGAGCTTCATGAATAATGTTCAAATTCATAAAAGATTAATGTCAATAGAGGCAGCTTGATTATATATACCTTTTCCCCATATTTTTGAGATTTCTTGGGATAGTGGAAAATCAAATTTTCTTTTATGAAATATCTCTTTTTTATAGTAGAGGAAAAGTAAATTCCTCATATAGAATAATATAAATTTGAACAAAGTAGAATATTTCGGTTGGCTGGTAGACAAGCCAATGATAAGGTATATTAGATATTCCGCCTGAAAGAAATAAGATTGTGAAATAAAAATTCTACCCACATAATAAATTAAGAGAACAAAAGGAAGAATTTTCCCTAATAATTCTAACATGAGCCAAATAAGCTAGTTTGAACCTGAATATATAATTACATTGACTAATGAAAAAGCCACATTATAAATCCCTTTTACCTTTACTGTCTTGTATGCTTAGAATTTAGTCTCGATAATACCATCAGCCATGGAATAAGAATAACAACTGGTATTTGTATAATAATCCCATGGATTACAGTTCTTATCTTATTTCGTCCTCCCGGCCCTTGGCAATGCAGATAATATTATCCTTTTATTACTTACAAAGTGATTGATGTTCAGAGACGGTAAAAGACAAGCCTAAAATGACACCAGCATGAATCTGGGAGTCCTGACCATCAGGTATAGGGTTTCTTTTCCCCCCATCGCCCAAAGGACTGCTTTCCCCTCTGGGTGAAGTCGTATGCATCAGAAACAACCTGGGAGGCCCTGATTCCCCAGTATCACACTGCCTGCTGTGTGGACACCTTTGTTATGGCTTTATGTTTTATTCCAGTTTGTCTATCCTTTCTTCCATTGTCCATTGCTTCATATTCTTGGACACCATTTCCTGGCCATCTGGCTGGATGTCCTCCAATGGCCATAGCTGAGCCCCCAGGTCACTTGCTACACACCTTATTTTCTTTCTTTCTGTACTTACCAGTGCAAGTAATCCTTTCATGTTTGTCCTTGACAAAAAAATATGGGGTCTACATGATTTATATTCAAGGAATACAGTAGATTGTATCACCACACACATAAGGAAAAGACTTTATTCTATTATAAGTAGAATTGTTAAAGAAAATACAGGTTACCCAGGTAAATTTGAATTTCAGGTAAACAGATTTGTATAAGTGTACCCTAAATATTGCATAGGGCATACTTATCCTGAAAAAAATATATTTATTGTTTATTTGATATTCAAATTTAACTGCTTATTCCATATTTTTTATTTGCTAAATCTAACAACCCTAACTGTAAAAGAAATATGACTCTTTTTCAAGTCCCCTCAGATCTCGTTTAATAGTTTAAGTACAGGAGGATTCTACAGTTAGGATTGGAATATGTGAGGAATCCACAAATGAATATTCACAAGAAGCATTTTACATGTCAAAAAAAAATATTTGCTTCCAATCCAGCAACTAACTCTTTCAGAAATCACCAAGATCACACGTTGAGGCAGAATGCTGCATGACAGATGGGACATTAGCCTGCTTTACATTATGAAACTGGGAAGTGAGTGTTCTATGTAGTTGAAAATGTCTGCAATAAAATAAAATTCTGCTTCTGTATCTCAGTAGATTTCAAATTATAAAAAAATCATGCTATGCTTCCTGATAGCTTTCCTGTTAACATATTAATTTCAAAAATTATTGGATGTGCTTAATATCAACTTCAGACTTTTAATTAAGAAAACCTAAATATTATTGGTTGAGTTTCAGACTACACTATACTAACCCAATACATTTGCCTCTCATGTGTATGACCTGGGTAAATCTTGTGGTGGATGCAAGGCTGGCGTTTGTTATGGAGGAGTTTAAATTTAGATGGGACACATAACCAGAAAGTACAGGGTCTTTAATTAAGATGTCAATAAAATACCTGAGTAGATTAGTACATCTTTGCATATTTTCTCCTTTGCTTTTCACTTTTTTGCACCTTCAGTTTTGTGTATATGAGCTCTCCATTTCTGTCTCCCAGAGCTATAATTTTCATTCTAATACTAAAGAAGTTTCTTCATTTCTAGATTAAGCTACTTGCTTTTCAGTTCTATTCTGCATATCCCTCACTGTGCTTCTAGTGGCGTCTGTTCTTTGTGCTTACACTTGTGGCTTTTTTTCACTTATTCAATCATGAGAAGTCCTCGTGAAAGTGAGCACTAACTTAGCAAGACTTACTTAGTAAGACTTTACTTACTGAGAAAGTAAAATACACTTATTTGGCATATCTATTGTTATGCTTAATAGATATTTTTATCCATCAAAGATCTTAAGTACTGTACTTGTGTCTGTAATATATAAGTAATCTTATGATTATCACCAAGATCACTGCCTAGTATTTCCTTGAGGGAGTCTGTAGGTGTGAGTTAGCAAGTTCTTGTTCCAAAATGTGGGAATATGATAATTTTACTTATTTATTAATATTTATGTTGTTTCCTTAAAGGAATATTTAACAGACTGAAAAAAAGAGCCACTTTTACCTTGGCAGTTTTAGAATTAATTCATCAAATCTCAGACTTAGGAGGAATCTTAATAGAAATTTGGGTCCACAAAAACAAAAGTCAGAGAGTCTACTCATGACATTATCAGTTTTATTAGGGATAAATTATTAGCACTACTACATTAGCACTACATTAGTCAGGGTTCTCCCAAGAAACGGAACCAATATGATATAAATATAATATATATAATATATATATTATATATTTACAAATATTATATATTTATATTTAATATAATATATTATATATATATTTATGTTTATATATAATAAAAGTAAATTTATTATATGAAATTGATTCCTTTGACTATGGAGGCTGGTAAGCCTCAAGATCTCTAAGGCAAGCTGGAGACCCAAGGAACCAATGTTTTAGTTCATAAGCCACCAGCCAAGAAGAATGCTCTCTTACTTGGGGAATGGTCAGGCTTTTTGTTCTATTCAGGCCTTCCACTGATTGGGTGAGGCCCACCCACATTAGGGAGGGCAAATCTGCTTTACTCAGTCTATCTATTTAAATGTTAAACTCATCAAGACACGCCCTCACAGACATACCCAGGATAATATTTGACCAAATATCTGGTCATCCTGTGGCCCAGTCAACCTGACACATAAAATTAACCCATCACAGGTTCCAAAATCATTCAGAAATTCAGTAAAAAATGGTCACTTGGAACCTTTTAACAATTATCTTTGGAGAGATTCCTTTTGCTATTTGACTGCAGGAACTACAGTGTATTGGAAACGTTCAGGTTAACTTTGTGGAATTATACTTTAAAAATAAGAGCTAAAATCAAAGGAGACTGTGGAAGTCTTGCCAAATGAATCAACTAAAATGCCAAGAGAATGGGCTGTTTGTTTGTTTTCCTCATTTGTGGGTAGAAAAGGCTACAAATTAGAATAATATTGGGGTGAAATTACCCATTCAATCACCTTAAAAATAGAGCCTAAACTGTGTCTAACCAGTGCAGTCTAATTGTCTATATAACACAGTGATACAAAAAATACAAGGCATCTTTATAAAAATCATGTTTTTTATTTTTTTGTATTTTATGATTCCTTGACATCTGGGGCCTGGGAGATTGCATCTCCCATGGCTCGCTAATTCCTAGAGGTAGCAGACTACTTCCCTATGAGTGCAACTTTCACATGCAGACCAAACAATCCAAAGCTCATGTCCCCCAACTACCTCCTTTATTGGGTTCTCACAAGGCTCCTACATTCCGTACCCTGCCTGATCTCTCAGGGCCAGTGCCAGACAATTCAGTGCAGCCGCTATACCTGAGAGCCACTGAATTCATTCAAACTAGCTGATTCTAAGCCTGCTTTCACTTACATGTTTCTTCCCACATAAACCATAATAAATGTCCTTGTCATGGTTTCCTCCTGCTCCCCTCTGCCTCCTGACTGAGCCTGGTACTTCCTCCCGTGCCCCCTGCCCACCCATGGCATGGCATGCCCTCCCACTGGGAACTGCAATTAATAAACCATCTTTTCAATGGCAGTTGTCTCCTAGTCTGTTGGTCTCATCACCGCTGAATAATAATAAAACCTACATTTTAAAACAATAAATTATGTATATGCAAAAGTGTGTATGTATATTTGTAGCACATTTTAACATAAACGTCTCCAATTGGGAAACAAGTGTAAATAACTTACTCGCTCAAGGTCACCCAGTATGTTTTCAAATCTGCCTTTAGAATCCATATGGGTAACCACACGACTAGGCTGTTTTTCTTCAATCTACATGTCAGGATTGCTAAACTGAGTCAATGCTGCTCTTGAGTATTGTCAGGCCAGGATGTACCCATCCAAGCTTGAGGTGTGAGGGAAGCAGCAGTTTCTCCTCAGACCTGTGATGAGTTTTCAAATCACATCTCAATAGACTCTCTACTGGGTTCTCAGGCACTGTCACAGCAATAAACTCAGTGGTCACTTTGTGTTTATGGTGCTTGGGTCTGCGTTTATTTATTATTGGCTGTGATGGGTCTTTGTTGCTGCGCGCGGTCTTTTCTCTAATTGCGGCGAGCGGGGGCTACTCTTCGTTGTGGTGTGCGGGCTTCTCATTGCAGTGGCTTCTCTTGTTGCGGACTTTAGGCACAAGGGCTTCAGTAGTTGTGGCTCGAAGGCTCAGTAGTTGTGGCTCACGGGCTCTAGAGCACAGGTTCAGTAGTTGTGGTGCACAGGCTTAGTTGTTCCACAGCATGTGGGATCTTCCCGGACCAGGGCTCGAACCCATGTCCCCTGCATTGGCAGGTGGATTCTTAACCATTGCGCCATGAAGGAAGCCCAGTTGACTATTTCTTTGCTCTACATAATAACCAATGATTCCATTTTTTAAATTTCAAAATAAAAATTTAAATACAAATGTGAAAGGGAAATAAAATACTTTCAATACTTTTTTTCCATTTTGAAAATATCTCTACTTTTGTTTGATACAGATTTATTACAGGTTTCTCTCATATTTCTGCATTCTATAAAACAATATTTTCACCTGTGACATTTTAATAAAATACTTATGATGGAAATAACCAGTACCTTCCCAACTTCCCAGTTTACAAACTTATGCCTTGAGTGACAGAAAAACCAACATTACTTCTAAAATGAGGAATTCTCATGAAAATATGGTAGGTTTGTGTGTTTCTGCAACTGTAATAATTGTGACTATTAACAAAAAAGACAATGGTCTGTATTCTCTCCCCTTAAAAATAATATTTTAGAATGAATTGGAAGATACACATTTTCTATATGACAAAAACTCAGAACATTAGAGAAAATTATCATCCCAATCGATGGATAATCATCTTGTCATTGTAAGAATCTGGATGGCACTCTTTATAGCTGGTAAAGAACAAAACTCTGCCTAATATTTTCTCATAACATAAAATTGTCATTTCAAAATATAAAAGAGGTGGCAAACTTTGTTTTTCCTGTGCAGCTTATTGATGTGTTTTCTCTCTTGTCAATAGACTTGTGGGCAGCTCAGGAAACCTGTCAGTAAGTTGGTCCTCTGGGGGTGCCATATGCCCATGAAGAGAACTGAACATGATGAAGTCTCCAGTTTCCCACCCATCCATCCAGGGAGAGGAAATCAACATTGTCTATAACAGAATCCTTCTAAGCAGGGCAGGTCAGCTTCAATGGGTATATTTTAACTCCAACTCTACCAAAAAGCACTGTCAAGCTGGAAAACCATTCTTTGCTTGTGTTACTGTATGTTGCTTTCTATCTGACTAATGCACACAAGTGGAAAACTTATAACCTTCACTACTGCCACATTCTTTGTCGAATAGCTGTGATCATAGCAACAAAAATTTCTGATTCAAGGGAAAGGCATAGACTGCTGAATTACACACTATCTTCTCTTTGAGAGGCACAAATAACTGCTCTGTAAATCTTGATGTTAGCAGTACTGGCTACTATTGGCTAACAGGTAGGGCTCCTGAGCTATGGAGACACGGCTCAGGAATTATCAGGGTGCTGATCTACGCTGGAGTGTGGACTGCTGGTCATAGTTCATTAATGGTGTCAAATTTTAGTTTGCAATTTCCTTGAAAAACAGCGAAATGGGCATAGACAGAATGCACTTTGATTGTGATACTGTAAATTAGAATATTTTGGCATCAGCAATCCATACCTGTGCATTCTTTTCTTTATTTGGAATTATGCTCCCATTTTACCACTTGACTGTTAAAAGGTTTATTAGACACAAGAGGATGAAGCTGAACACAAGATAGGGTAAGTAAAGGCTTTAGACATAGCCAAACCTGTATTCATTCATATTCATTTATTCATTAAACAAATATTTATGGTCATCTTACCATGTGAAAGCATTATTTAATGCATGGGATAGAGCAGAGGGAAAAACAAAGTCTTACTGTATGTATAATTTTGGGAAAATCATCTTTAACTTTTATGAACCTCAATTCTATCATAGATATCAGGTTATAATAACATCTAAGCACTGGGGGGGGGTAATATCAATAATAAATGTATTGGTTCCAGCTTATAGTAGGTAACAAAAATTTAGGAAAATATTATTATTTGAATTATACTAGACACTATTTTTATTACTATTTCTAATGTACTAGAAATGACACAAGGGGAGAGAAAAATGTAAAAACAAATTATTTACATAAAAGATGGTATCAATAATTTGTCTATTTGCTTACTAGATAAAGTTGGCACAAGTTCAGAAAAACTCATTTAGGATTACTTAATGTCACTTTAAAAGGAGGTTCTTTGTATTTTGAATGAAGGGGAAAATGTTGTAGTTTGAATTTTGGGGATGAGGGTTTGTTTCCATCCAACACAGGGTATAGTTATGTTATAGTAAGTATGTTAAGATGTACCTTGTGTTTTTATAAACTTCTGCAAAAATCCTGTGTTGATATTGATGTTCAGTTATAATAGTTGTGTAAGAGACCAGGTGAATTCAAGAACTTGCAAAAGCCCTGATTCTGCTGATTTCTACATTTGGGTTGAAACATTGATATTCAGTCAAAATGCTTTTTTGGATATCGATAGAGTCTGAATAACTACAGGAAACTGACATAATGGATTAGATCGCAGACTCAGAGAAATGGTAAAAATCCACAGATTGTAGCAATGCTTCAGGGGTTGCATCTGGCTCTATTAAAGTATAGATCTTCCCAAGCTTAGGGCCTAGCTTTATTTACTCTCATCCAATCCACTGCTCTGAAGTTGGGAAATCAGAGAAAAACTGAACGCAGCAAATTATTTCATTAAGATTGAAGTGAGAGACTGTTTCTTGCTAATGGAAGTTTTGTGGTCACACAAAAAAGTGAGTCTAAACTGGGCTATTGGTTTTTTTGTTTTCTGGTTTTTTTTTTTTTTTTGCCACACTGTGTGGCATGCAGGAGGATCTTAGCTCCCCAACCAGGGATCACACCCATGCCCCCTGCATTGGGAGTGTGGAGTCTTACCCACTGGACCGCCAAAAAGTCCCTGAACTGGGCTATTGTTGAGGCAGGAAGATAAATAGTATGAGTTCAGTAGAAATATGGTGGCAAGTGTGGGTGAGTAGAAAGGGGGAGGAGGAGGGTCAGTGGGGGTAGAGATGTTATAATGGACCAAAAGAGAGGTGACCTGGACTAGCCTCAGAGCTGAAAGCTGTCTCGTGTAGCAGTGTGCCTACCTTGGGGTGAGTAGGGAATCTGCTTGGCTCAAGCAAATATGTAAACTGATCACATAAGTCAATATGTTGAAAATGACAATAAGTATTTACAAGTAAGGCTGAAAAGAATGATGAGGTGATGGATTGAAATTGGATGTATATCAGTGTGAACTCATGCTTAAAATATATCTATATCCATAACTATATCTATGTCCAGAGATACAGACTCAGTTAGAGATATACGTGTGTACATGTATGTATGTGTGTGCATGCATGTATATACACATGACCTGGCTCTGTCCACCAAGAAGGCCTAGAAGCACTGACACTTGGGCAGCAATGAGCACAATAAACACCTAGTCCTTGGTTTCTAAATACAAACCCTACATTGAAAGAACCAAGATTCTTTGGAGAAATTGTTGACTCTGGGTTAGGGCACTGGAAGTCCAACTTTTCTTGGAACATCTTGTGACAGAAAGTAAGAAAATGCTCAAAGAATGATAGGAACATGCCACAATATCACTTTCAGAATTCTCACTGGCCAAATTTAGGAAAACTGGATAATGGTAGGGATAGAATATAACCCACTGAATAAAAACATAAATATGTCTACACTGATATAACTAAATGAACTGAAATGAATGAATCAGAAAATAATTGGGGAAAATGAAAAGCTTTTCTGTACAGTAGAAAGTTAATATTAAATGTTTTATAGAAAAAAACGATAGACTACAAAGATACCACAGGCTTACTATCATCGTGGTAATTGATTCAGAAGAGAGTTGTCAATGGAGGCTGAGCTGATGGGTGGCGGTTGATGGGAAATAGGATACTAATATAACCTTGGACTATCACCCCCTAAATTGAATATATCAGTTACAAAGGTGGGGGAGGATGGTGATTATATGGAGAAAGCTGGTTAAAAGAACATGACCAGGTTTTAAAGTTTAACCTTCCCACTGGTCGGCAGCATCAACATTGTGGGCCCCTTATGTGAAGCACAGAAAAAAGTGCATGATTTCTGTAGTTTCCCTGCCAAGAAAGCACATCTTGAGTCTAGTAATGAGGAAACCTCAGGTGGACCCAGATTCAGGGCCATCTGACAATAATTACGATTTACATTTTTTTTAAAGCTGTGAGGATCAAGAACACAGAAGACAGAGGAAGTCTTCCAGTTGGGAGAAAACAAAAGAAGAATGACAACTAAATGCAATATGTACCTCTGAATGGAATTCTGAACCAGGGAAAAAAGAGATTTCACTGGCATAGTCGGTGAAATTTGAATGGTATCTGAGGATTGGAAGATTATGTCACATCAGTGATGATTTCCTAAGTTGGAGGGTTATATAGTGAGGGTGATGAGGCATCCCATCTATAACTTGTTCATATGGCTCAGAAAAAGGCTGCAAATAATGGACATACATACACATATAGTATATGTGAGACTGAAGAGAGTTAACAGCTGGGGAATTCTTTGTATAATCTATTTAAAATACAGTGGTGTTGACTAAGATCTATAGGTGCAAGTGTGACTTGAAAATCTAACTCAGGATCAATAGTCATTATCACATTTCAGCACAAGGCGTATTTTTGTTACAGTTGGCGCCAATCTCTGGAATGCCTTTCCTTATTTCTGACTTGGCTTTTAAACTGGACCTGAAGTCTTGACAATGTGACTATATCTCTCAGACTTGTGATCCATCAGCCAATGGCCTTTCCCGGCCACACACAGTCAGGCCACTTCATTCTGTGGACCTGTAACAGTATATTCTTGACTTCACTGCTATGATAGCTACGCTACAGCCCTAAGAGAATTGTTAGGGGTGAAAGACATGTTGGAGCTGAAAAGGAGCTTGTGAGATGATGCAGTCCAGCCCCTTCATTTCATAACCGAGTAAACTGGGCCCCAGAGAGCCCAAGTAATTATCCTAATATCAGCTGTGTAATTAATGGCAAAATCATTATGAGGACCCTGGTCTTTGACTCCCAGCCACTGCAACTCAACAGCTGCTGTGTAGGAATCCTGCTTTTGGTTTGTAGAGCCTCGTAAGTGTAGCTGTCTATTTGATGGGAAGGTCAGCACACAGTGGGACACACTTATACTCACTTTGCTGATCAATCGATCAGTCCTGTAGACTATCAAGAGCCCAAGCATTGCACGTTCCATACCTTTATGCCACCACACCCACCTCTTTGTTGTTCCTCTTACATACCATGCATACTCCAGCCTAAAGTCTTGTCCTAGTCAGTTCAGGCTGCTATAACAAGATACCATAGACTGGGTGGCTTAAATAACAAACATTTACTTTCCAGTTCTGGAGACTGAAAATTCTGAGATCAGGGTGTCAGTATGGTTGAGCTCTGGTGAGGGCTCTCTTCCTGACTGGCAGGCAACCACCTTCTTGCTGGGTCCTCAAATGGTGGAGAGAGAAAGGGCTCCAGTCTCTTCACCTTCTTAGTATAAGGATACTAATCCCATCATGGGGGCTTCACTCTCCTGACCTCATCTAAACCCAATGACCTTCCCAAAGCCCCACTTCCAAATACCATCACTTTGGGAGTTAGGGTTTAGACCTATGGATTCTGTGGGGGCACAAACATTCAGCCCATAGCAGGGTCTTTGCTGTAGCCATTCCCTCTGCCTGGCATGCTCCTCCCCAGATAACCTCTTGCTGAATTTCCTCTCCTCCTTCAGGCCATGTCTCACCCTTTCAATATGGCAGACAGTGACTACCACATTCAATTCCATAAACTACACCACCTGCTTCTCCACCATCCGTGATCCAGGTAAGAGTACTTGGTTCTACTTTTTCTTTTTTCCATTATCTTAAGTTTTTATTTATTATGTTTATTATTCATTG
This sequence comes from Aethalodelphis obliquidens, assembly GCF_003676395.1. Classification (NCBI taxonomy): domain Eukaryota; kingdom Metazoa; phylum Chordata; class Mammalia; order Artiodactyla; family Delphinidae; genus Aethalodelphis; species Aethalodelphis obliquidens. The sequence continues at coordinate 1,100,251 of NW_020838017.1, forward strand.
TCTATTTCCCCTACCATAATATAAGATCCACCAGAGTGAGGATCATTGTTTCACTGACTGATGTATCGTAAGTGCACAGGGCAATGTCTGGTACATAATATGTGCACAATAAATATTTACTGAGTGACTCCATCAGAGTTAGTCCATAAATCCATGTCTAAACCAATCACTGGCAGTAGAATTATCCTGATATGTTTAGACAAGTGCTTCTCAAAGTGTGGTTCCCACACCCGTGGCATGAGCATTACCTGGAACCTGGCACTTGTTGGGTCTCACCCCAGACCTACTGAATCAGAACCTCTGGGTTTAAGGCCCGACAACTTGTGTTTTAACAAGCTGTCCTGTTGAGTCTGATGCAAGCTCAAGTTTGAAAACTGTTGGTTTTCCAAACCACTAACCCCTAACAGCTATCTGAACAAAACAGAGGCAGGTGGGTAGGCAAAAACAATGTGTAACATGGGTCTTTCTATGTTTTAAAATTTGTAGCTAATGATTATGCTCTTAATAAGTCAGAGAATCACACTCCAAGAAAAACAAACAAAGAAACAAACTAGGAGGAACATCTTCAAAAGTTATGACTGTGAAGAGAAAGCTTGGCTGCTACCACTCCTGCTGTCGCTGTAAGAGAGGAGCTGGTATTACAACTGCCCTACTCATTGCCCAGATCGTCATATACCATTACCTGCCTAACCCCTGTCCCTACCCCATTCAGAGAGAAGGGCTGTTGTGGCCCGGCACCAATCACTTCATATTCTGTACCTGCTTTCTCATTTGTTAAGTGAAAAGGTTGGATCAGATGACTTTCCAAGTTTCTTTGCATTATTCATATAGTGTCCCTTTCTACTACAGGGTGGCATCTGGAGGCGAGGTTGCATAAAAAACACCTGTTTTAACTTGACTCCATATTTTAATCAGGCACAGGAGGCTACAGTCCAGGCTCTCTTTTGTAATAAAAATGTCATTATTCATTTGTTTAAACATATCTCGCTAATATGATAACTATTTCTTGAGATCCCATCTTGTCTATCATTTTGTTATTTAAAGTCACTAGTGATAAAAGACACAGTCCTCTTTCCTGAAGAAACACATAGTCTAGTAGGAAATCATATGAGTAAATCAAAGGTGATACACAAATAAAATACTAGCAGAAAGGATAAGGCAAGTGTGAACTGTAGTTATGTTACAGGCACTTAAGGGCAGAGAAGAGTATATCCCTGGAATGTTAGTTATTAAGGAATATCAATAATCATATAGAAGCTTGATATTTAAACTAAGTTAGGGAAAATTTGGTGATGGTAGAACATTTTTATACTCTCTTCTAGAATCAGAATGACTTTCCTGTTATTCTTTTTGCTATTTCTGATGTCCCACTTACTTTATTTAAAAGGTGTCCACTGTTTCCCTTATCCTCTTGATAGGAACAAAGTAATACTGATACATGTACTTTAGGTGAACTGACAACCTGAAATCACCGTGGTGGTTGTGTTCACTGTGGAAAATTCTACAGACAGGAGGCTCAGAACAGGACAGCACCAGGGATACCTTCCTCTCGTTCCCTGGGCCCTATGCTAGGGGAGTGATGGGTTCAGAGGAGATCCACAGAAAGTTGTCAAGCTGTTCCCTGTGGCGTGGTGAATTGCCCATGATTAAGCATATTTTAAAGTATATTTTGATCAAACAGGTCTTTTTCTGACTATAAATTATCCAGGAATACCAAGAAACTATAGCTACTAAGAAAAGGAGTCCTGTATAATTCCATCCTGTGCCAATTAGCTACTTACTCAAGGATCCTCATTACTTTAGATATTTTCAGCATGTCAAAAACTTAATAGACATTATTCATTCAACTGTATAAAGAATGCACTGCTAAGTGAAATACCTAATTCGCTTGATCTGAGATGAAAGTGTATCAATTCATCGTGGTAACATTCAAGATAAGAAATTTGACGGCCTACATGGGATAGCTTTGATGAACCAGACTCTGTGCCATAATCACATAAATATTTCATGGGTTCTTGCAGGGAAGTAACTGCAGACTGGTGTTTCTTGGCATAGCCAGAGTATTGCTTCAAGGGGCAAATAACTGGGAGAAACACAAGACACCAAAGGCAAATGGTTAAAAATAGAGCCCTTCACCCACTTAGAATAAAATTCCCATTCCTTTGTAAAAGGTTCCCTGATGATTCCAACTCTGGTTTATGAGAGGCTGGGCTGGTGGGATCCTGTGCAGAGTAGAGGCACCAGACTAACATTTCTGGGGGGATGAGAGTTGGAAAGACCCCCTGGGGAACATAAAGCTGTCTTTGCTTCTTTCCATTTAGGTCCACTGTCTGATTCCACTTGGAAGGCTTTCTTTATTTGTTAAAAAAATTCTGTACCCTCTGAACTGACTGAAGTGAATTGCACTAGCATCTCAACAGACTTTGTAGTGAAATATCCTGTGCCAGTCACACACACACACACACACTCTCTCTCTCTCACTCACACACACACACACACACACACCCCTTCTTGGGAAACGTTCCTTGTAAATGCACGTGCAGTTTTTGTTCCTTATGGATCTTATGCACAATGTTTATTCAATACTCTACCAGTTGTTTGGGTCCCATCCCAAGAGATTCTTATGTAGCTGGTTAGGGATGTGGCTTGAGCATGTGGATTTAAAATTTTTCCCAAGTGATTCTGATGTACAGCCAAGGTTGAGAAACACTGCCTCTGGTTAATTAAATCAGAATTTCTGAGATGTATCCCGGGTAGTTGTCATGTGTAACCTGGGTTGAGAATTACTGATACAGCTTCTACATGCATTTCATCTGATTTATATATATATTCATTGATCATCTACTATGTCCCAAGCACTGTAGAAGATAATGGATGCAGGAGAGGTGAGCTAACAGACTAGATCCAGCCTCCTAGGAGCTCAGTGTCAGTGGTGGAAACCAAGATGACCCATTTGATGAGTATACGAAAGACACAGAAGGCTGTGGGGTGGTGGAAGTCAGGGGAGGGTTCCTGCAGTTGAATTTCTAAAAAATATATGCATGAAAAACCTATGACACATTTAACAAATCTGTTTCTTACGAAGGCTCTGTGCCTTTCACTTGTCCCCTCCTGTAATCCTCACTGCATCCCTATGAGGTCTAATTATAAACGAAGTGGCCTGAAGCTTACAGAAGTGAGTTGTCCAATATCACCCAGCTCATAAGTGTTTGGGTCAGAAGAGGATCCAGGTTCCCCAGATTCCATAGCTCCTGGCTCTCCTGTTGAATCTATTCCATTAGCGCTAAACTTTGTACTCTGTTGCCTCTGCTTAGTCATGCTGGCTCTGTGTCTTTTGTAAAAGAATGTTGCCTATAGCCTGAAATATACAGGACAGCCCATTCTCAAGGCTCTGACCTTTAGAGGTATAATACTTTGTCGTTCATATAGAGATAAACAGAGAATGATATCTGTCCTGTTGTGAGGTTTATAGGAACACTGTGACCAGACCTGTAAGAACAAAGGATTCCAGCACCAAGAAGTCTGCAACAACCAGACACACACCCTCCCCTTTTAGTATAAAAGAAGCCTGAATTCTAACTCGGGTAAAATGGTTCTTTGGGACACTAGTCCACCATCTTCTGGGTCTGCTGCTTTCCGAATAAAGTTGCTTTACCTTACCCCAACAACAAAAAAACCCTCTATCAGTGGCAGGGAAGGTATTCATGACATCACCAAAGGACTGAAAACCAGTTCCCATCACTTAATAATTCCTTCAAAAGAATCAGGCAACAGTAACCATGAAGCAATTTATTAACACAGTGAAATTGAGAGTATGTTTTAAGTTCCAATTGTAATGATGTTTTGTCTAGAGGACAATGATTTAGTTTCATCATGCTGCTTCTGTAAATGGAAGTGAAACAGAATTATGATTCAAATGGCTAGCATAATGAAAAATCATTTGTATTCATTTTTATTGCATGGACAGACACGTGGTGGATAAGATAACCACATGTTACTGAGAAGAACTCTGCAGGAAGAGGGAGGCAAAATCCTCACTACCCACCTGTCAAGTGTTTAAAATTATAAAGTCATGGGGGGTGTAAAGTTTAATGTTACTTACAATGCAGGACCTACTTTAGCCAGGGTAAATAACAGATTTTTATACACGGAGACGAGTTGTTGAGTTTCTTATTAAAAGGGCTTTCGAAAGGGCTATAGTTATAGGTTGTTCAAAAATGTTGACCAGTGAGATTGGCACAGCTTTACATTTGAGACCTATCAGAGCTAACTGATTCAGAGCATGACATACTGGGATTGAAGGGAGGTGAAATGTACTCAGTGAATGTGCTGTCTTTTTTCTCTATATCAGTTGGCTGGACTTTGCAGAGGGTGAAAATAAGCATTCTGTGTGCTCTCTGTCACAGTCTGATGCCTTTGCATTGAACGTGATCTCGATATTACATTTGAAGTGTTCCCAACAATTCCTTTTGTTTTCTTTCCTAAGTGTCCTGGATATAGATATAAGACCTTAGAGATCCAACCTGAGTTTCTAGTCCAAGTTTTCCCCTTCAAGGAAGATCTTTTGGGAGATATATCAATCAGAGTTCTGACAGGAGGCACAGGGCACATGGAGATCAGATTCTGAAGACAAATTAATAAAGGAATGATTTCCAAAGCATGTTCAGGGATTAGGAAGTCAACAGGGGATGCTGAGGCACCCAGGAATTAGTGACTGCAGAAACTGGGAACCTACTTCAGTCCTAGACCCTTAAGAGGTAAAAGATGGAACCATGGAGAAGTGGCTGCCCTAGTAAGCATATTGGTCGTCTGGATACAGCCACCTCTGGAAGCATAATGCCAGAATAGGGAAATTGCTGGGGAAGAAATATCCAGAACTCTGTCTCCTATCCCTAGCCTCTTGCAGGTGCATCCCACTGGCCCAACTAAATCAGAAGAGGGGATGACGTCAAAGCAGTGTTCCCAGGAACACAGTGGGAAGAGAAGTGCAGAGAATGCAAAAGGGTGAGGTGCAAAATGAGGATAAGACTGCTCAGAGGATAAGACTGGATAGAAGAGAGAGTGGCATAAATAATTAGGCTCCCTTTTGGACACTGTTTTGAAGAGATAAATTTACTGGCCATGTAACAGAGAAGAAAAACACCTGACTCGGTATTGAATGTATTCCTTTAGCTCTAACCTTTGTGCTCTGTTGCCTGTGCTTAGTCATTCTGGCTCTGCACCTTTTGTAAAAGAATGTTGTCTATAGCCTGAAATATACAGGATAGCCCATTCTCAAGGCTCTGACCTTTAAAAGTATAACACTTCTCCATTCATATAGAGATTAAAGAGTTGCAGAACAGAGAATAGCATTTGTCTTGTTGGAGGTTTAAAGAAACATTGTGATCAGACCTACATGGACAGCTGCAAGAATAAAGTATTCTAGCACCAAGAAGTCTGGGACAGCCAGCCATACCCCTCCCCTTTTCATATAAAAGAAACCTGATTTGTAACTCGGGTAAGATGGTTCTTTGGGACACTAGTCCACCATCTTCTTGGTCTGCTGGCTTTCTGAATAAAGTTGCTACTCCTTGCCCCAATACCTCATCTCTTAATTTATTGGCCTGTTGTGCAGCAAGCAGTACAAGCTTGGACTTGGTGACAGTCAGGATACAATAAATGTCAGCTAAGGCCCTTCTCCTTGGTTTTATGTAAAGGTATTATTTTCATTTTGAAGTTTATAAAGTTAACTAAAGGGTCAGTTGAGAAGAACTAGACCCACACGGTTGAAATGACTACATATACTACATATAACAGTTTATCTACCTTTCCATTTCTTTTCAACAACAAACAAAACAGGGTTTCAACTAGGAAGTTGGGCAAAGTGTCAAGTCATTATGAAACACAGAAGTGCTTTTGGAGAAATTTGGTTAGTTACCGAAGCTAGTTTGTCAGGGGGAGGGAAACGTGGAGCCCCTTGACTGTACATGGAAACCCAGGGCTCATCCTTAGTGATTCAAATACCAGGCTGATTGGCAGATTAATTCAGACTCTTCCAGTTGGTGGGCCCAAGGATACTTAAGCAGCTTCCTGTCCTGGTCAACATTGGCTTAGCACCGGGGCAAGTCCTAGTCTGGGGGAGAAAGTCACCAGTTGCTATAGCTGTAAGTGATTGAGATGAACAACCATCAACAGTTTTAAGAGATGGTTAAGCAGCTGGAAAAGTTTTTTTATGAAGTATAAGTGCTTTCTATTTATTGAAGGAGGAGGCTTTATAGTAAATTAGTCCTGTGACATTCTCAGTTAGAAACATTCAAACTCCTTAAGCACATTTGAGTAAATTTTCTCTTACTGACCTCTGAAGATAATATAAAAGATAATTTTGTTATTACACCTCAATGACAGTGGCATAGGACTGTTGACCTAGACAGCACATTTCTAGTATTTTAATATTTATTCTTGGATAATCAAGATACCAATGTTTTAATTTTAAAATTATATTCTATGTTAGAATATTTTTAAGTCAGAAGGTGCAGCACAAAAAATTCCATGATACTATCATTTAATTAAAATATTCTGGTTTCTTATTTAACTAAGTATGACGATGCAAATAAATTAATTACACCAACAGTGAGACACTGCTGAATGTGAACTGTTTTCCTGCGCTCTAAATTATACCAGAATGAACACAATAACTCTTTTTGCATAGAAAAAGATATAAATTGACCTAACTGGAAAAAACTACAGAATGTTTAACACTGTACATTTCTCAGTTTATTGAAATTGGTTAACCTATATATAATAAAAGTTAAATGGAATTTTATGGGTTTCAACAATATCTTCTTCAAGACATATCTAATATTCAGATTGTTTTGTTAATATTTATTTGTTTAGAATCATTAGATATGTTTATGCCATTTTATGTATTTATTATTTATATATCATATAGTTTACTAAATCTGTATTTTATCTAGTGACTTTAGCTACTTTGGGATTCCTGTAGATACCTCCATGTTATGACCAATAAAATCACAAACTATAAAAATGTTAACACTTTAAAAGATATATTTGTTACCCATCCTCTTTGAGAACAGGACATTAAACCAAATGACATATTTTCATGATTCTAAGAATGTTACAAATCGGTACAACAAAGAAAATACTTTGAGTTTAAAAGGCATGTATCAGTTATAAAAAGTTTTTTTCTTTTTCTTTGTAAAATGGTGTAGCCACTGTGGAAGACAGTTTGGCAATTTCTTAAAAAGTTAAACATCAAACTACCGTATCGACTCAGCAATACACTCCTAAGTGTCGAATAAAATTCATGAATTTTATGAATGGCAAGACAAGAAAAATTTAAACAAAAAATCTTTTCTGCCCTTTGGCCTCCTCTCTTCCCCAACTGCATTGTGTATCTGCATTATGCATGGACCAAACCTTCCATTGGCAGAAATACCTGCTCAACCATAAAAAGCAACATTCTCCTCCTAGCATCAATAAGACAACTCCTTAAAAGTAACATTCCTTCTTGATCTCATAAGTGGTTACATGGTGCTTAGATCTGGATTATGTAAACTGTCAAAAACACATAATTTAATGTACAGCCCCCTGTCTCAAAAAACTTATGTAATTGTGCCTTGACTTCTAATGGGTGGAACAGTTCTCATAGCTTTCTGAGGTGCATTTCCTGGGTTATAATCCTCAAATTTGGCTCAAATAAAAATTTCCCCTTCTTTCTTAGATTGACTAATTTTTCATCAACATAGGTATATATCCAGAATAATTGAGATCTGGGACTGGAAGAGTTATCTGTACAACCACATTCATTGCAATAATATTCACAACAGCCAAAGGTGGGAACAACCCAAGTGTCCATCAACAGATGAATGGATTAAAAAATTGTGTCATATACATACAATATAATACTATTAAGTCATAAAGAGGAACAAAATTTTGATATATGCTATAATACAGATGAACCCTGAACACATTATACTAACTAAAATAAGCCAGACATAGACAAATATTAAATAATTCCACTTATATGAGGTCTGCAGAATAGGAAAATTCATAGAGACAGAGAGCAGAGTAAGGTTACCAAGGGCTGTGGGGAAAGAAAGAGGAATTATTGTTTAATGAATACTGAGTTTATGTATGTTGGAGATAATGAAAAAGTTTTGGACATAGACCACGGTGATGGACACAGAGCATTATGAATGTAATTAATGCCACTTGTAGGGGAGCAAAATTTGCCACCCCAAAATGCCTCTTTGGCATGCAGATTATTTCGAGCTGAAAATAATCAAGACCCAAAAGATTCAGGAAGAAATTTTGACTTTCCCCCGAACTGCCTGAAAAAATTTTAGAAAGAGGGCCTGTTCCTGGTTTAGAGATATCACCAGAGACATGTGCAAAGAACGTGGGCTATGTGTGGTGAGAAACTCAGAGTACACTCTGTGCCCCATTGTCTCTGCCTGGCCCAGCAAACATCTGTTTACCAAACATCTGCTTTTCCATTTACATGTGAATTGCCTTCCTTCTCCGGTGATTTGAGAGGAACTGGGTAAAGAAAAAAGCAACTAGTGGATTATTAGATGGGCTTTTAAGGATATCTAAAATGCTAATGACAGACATGGCCATACAGGCAGAAGGACGAGGATAAAGAGACACATTGAGTCAGAAAATAGTGGGGTTTTTTTTGTTGTTGTTGTTGTTGTTTGTTTTTGTTTTTGCGGTACACGGGACTCTCACTGTTGTGGCCTCTCCCGTTGCGGAGCACAGGCTCAGCAGCCATGGCTCACGGGCCTAGCCGCTCTGTGGCATGTGAGATCTTCCCGGACCGGGGCACGAACCCGCGTCCCCTGCGTCAGCAGGAGGACTCTCAACCACTGCGCCACCAGGGAAGCCCCAATAGTTCAATTTTAAAGAAACATGGGGTGCTTGGAAAGAGAACAGTGAGAGATAAGGCTGCAAGTAGAGAGGCATTTTGAGAAGCTGAGATTATGGAGTTCCACTACTGATAGCCCAGAGATTTTTTTTACCTTGAGCTATTTTTCCTTGGAACCAAAAAAGACTCCAAATTACCAGAGCAGTCTTGAGAAAGAGGAGCAAAGTAGGAGGCATCATACTTCCTGATTTCACACTATATTGCAAGGCTATAGTAATCAAAACAGTATGTTGCTGGCATAAAAACAGACACATAGACCAATGAAATAGACTCAAGAGACCAGACATAAATCCACACATATATGGTCAACTAATTTTTTTTTTTTTTTGCAGTACACGGGCCTCTCACTGTTGTGGCCTCTCCCGTTGCCGAGCACAGGCTCCGGATGTGCAGGCTCAGCGGCCATGGCTCACGGGCCCAGCCGCTCCGCGGCACGTGGGAATCTTCCCAGACCGGGGCACAAACCCGTGTCCCCTGCATCGGCAGGCGGACTCTCAACCACTGCCCCACCAGGGAAGCCCTGGTCAACTAATATTTGATTAAGGGAGCCAAGAATACTTAATTGGGAAAAGATAGTCTCTTCAATAAATGGTGCTGAGAAAATTTTACAGCCATACACACAAGAATGAAACTGAACCCTTACCTTATACTAGTCACAAAAGTAACTTGTAATGGGTTAAGGGTTTAAATGTAAAATGACCAGGGGGAGGAATAAATCAGGAGGTTGTGACTAACATATACACACTACTGTATATAAAATAACCAACAAGGACCTACTGTACAGCACAGGGAACTATACTCAATATTTTGTAATAACCTATAAGGGAAAAGAATCTGAAAAGGAATATATATATATATATATATATATATATATATTTTAATGTACAACAGAGGATATGGATGGATGAAAAGAATTATAGATATGGAAGACAGAACAGGAAAGGTAATATTGAAATCTTAGCTCTTTCAAAAAGGTAATATTGAAATCTTAGCTCTTTCAAGATTAAAACATTTGATAGGAGATAGTGCCAGAAGCAGAGGAAACTAACTGATAGTGCAATTGTTTTTCTTTGTGTATTGTTTACACAGGTGGTGATTTAGGTCATAAAGTCAATTTTAACTTTGGTGAACGTTTTGCTCACATTTTTTGCTCAAATTTCACAAAAATCCGTGAAATTTTTGCTTTACTGAAGTATGCTTGACAGAAGACATACAGGTGCACTCATGGCACCTTGAATTTCTAATTAATTTTCAAGAAACAAAATCATTCTAGAGCAAATTATTTTACACTAAAATTGACATAACAAAGTTAATTGCTTTAAAGCAGTGAGAGGATGACTGACTTGAGTAGGAGACAACTGTAATTTTTTTTGTCCTTTTTTTAAAAATTTAATTTATTTTTTATACAGCAGGTTCTTATTAGTTCTCTATTTTATACATATTAGTGTATACATGTCAATCCCAATCTACCAGTTCATCCCACCACCACTCCCCCCCCACCCGCTTTTCCCCCGTCATGTCCATATGTTTGTTCTCTACACCTGTGTCTCTATTTCTGCCTTGCAAACTGGTTCATCTATACCATTTTTCTAGATTCCACATATATGTGTTAATATACAATATCTGTTTTTCTCTTTCTGACTTACTTCACTCTGTATGACAGACTCTAGGTCCATCCTTCTGCGCTTTTTTATGATTTTATTTTTCAAGGTTAAAGTTTCATTTATTTTTGTGGAAATGCCGATGGAAGCACAGTTCTTCTTGTATGCTCCCACTTCCCTCAGCCCCTTTCCTGGCCTCAGAGTAGTGACATAATGAAAAACATAAGTGCTGAGTATCTTACCAGAAAGCCCTCAGCCGAGAGGTAGTGGGTATCAAAGCTTCTGAAAACCAACCGGTTCTAGCATCAGTTGTATAGGGTGGAATCTCACTCTACCACTTTCTGATACATTATCATTGGGCAAATCTCTTAAGCTCACTAAGCCTTCATTTACTCATACTTAAAATGAGAACATTAAAATCAATACTAACTCCACAGGTTCACAGGGAGGATTATATAGAGTAATATTTGTAACCTCCTCAGGGCACCAGTGGCACATGGTCGTAATTCAGCAAACTGGAGATGTTATTATTCCCCAGGAAATGTTCTACCAAAAAAGTGTTTTTGAGCATTTCTTCATAATAGAATTGTTGGTACTGCAAAACTCAAAGAAGTGTTCTACATCATCTCTGTCAAGCAAGGAGCTATTAGGCTATCTTGGGAAGCTTCAGTATATGGAAAGTTAATAGCAATAAAGAGCAGAGTGCTGTTGGCAGGCTTAAAATGGGGGAAGCAACCAAGCATAGGAAATGCCTGTTTCAAGAGGTAAATTCTTCAGTAGATATTTCAAACTTGCTGCACCACTTTCTCTCCTCTTTAGATTCCCAGTGCTATTTATAGCAACAAAGGCCATTGTCCACTGCTCTGCCTTTCTTGACCTTTCCTTAGGTCCACCTGAATTATCCTATCCTTTAATCTTATAATATCTTCTTTTTCATCAGCGTGTAACTAAATGAAGTCTGTATTCTTTACCTTAACTGTAAGACAAACGTGTTTGCTTGCTTATTTATTTTAACGCTTCACAAATTAGGATGTCTTACAAGCAATACTAGAGACTTTAAATTTGTGGACCCAAATTTCAAATAGGATTTTGCCACCACCCGGCAATTCTACTAAACTCCTCAAGTTCACTTTCTCATTCGCCAAAACGACATATTTATGCCTACTCTCCTCCTCAAACATCCAATACCAACGCTCCTTTCCCACTTTCTAACTTACAAACTTGCTTCATTTTTCAATAACACAAATTTAGAAGCTATCCCCATCTTCCCTCTATGAAGCCCACGAAGCCATATGTGCCCCGAGGTATGCCCTCTGTCCTTTGAATATTTACTACGGTAGGTAGACAACTAAGAGAAAGAACTCCAGCCTTGCAATTTTTTCCCATGTGAAAGATTACATATCATGTAAATTAAGTCCAGTGGAGCTCTTCCAGTTGTGTGGCTTTCCTGGGCATCTATCCTTCAAGCAATGCTTTAGAGATTCAGATCACATTCCTGTTGGAGGCCATGTTCAACACATGGCCTTTGTGGTCACCACAGGGGAAAAAGAGAGAGATGGTAGAGAAGGCTTAACTGCGTTAGCTCAGATGCAACATTTTATTCCTAGGATCCTTTTGTGGAAACCAATCACACGGCCCTATCTGTATGCAAGACAAATGGAAAACAGGATTGTACAATCAGAAAGAAGAGTGACTTGGTGCTTGGTCGGCCGCGTCATAGAAGAAGCATTCTTTTCCCTGTAAAACACAAGCCCCTTTACTTGAACTCTGTGCTCTGTCCTTGCTCAACTTATCAGAGCTCTACTTCTAAAATCACTATTTCTCCCTCCTAAGCAATTTCCCTTCTTCCATTAGATCATTACTGTTAGTACATAAACATGGTCTCATGTTCTTATATCTCCTGTCATAAACAGCTCACGCAGGTCAATATCAAAAAAACAAACAACCTGGGCTTCCCTGGTGGCACAGTGGTTGGGAGTCCGCCTGCCGATGCAGGGGACGCGGGTTCGTGCCCTGGTCCAGGAGGATCCCACGTGCCGCGGGGCGGCTGGGCCCGTAAGCCATGGCCGCTGAGCCTGCGCGTCCGGAGCCTGTGCTCCGCGATGGGAGAGGCCGCAGCAGTGAGGCCCGCATACTGAAAACAAACAAACAAACAACCCAATCAAAAAATGGGTGGAAGACCTAAATAGACATTTCTCCAACGAAGACATACAGATGGCCAACAAACACATGAAAGAATGCTCAACATCATTAATCTTTAGAGAAATGCAAATCAAAACTACAATGAGATATCATCTCACACCGGTCAGAATGGCCATCATCAAAAAATCTAGAAACAATAAATGCTGGAGAGGGTGTGGAGAAAAGGGAACCCTCTTGCACTGTTGGTGGGAATGTAAATTGATACAGCCACTATGGAGAACAGTATGGAGGTTCCTTAAGAAACTACAAATAGAACTACCATATGACCCAGCAATCCCACTACTGGGTATATACCCTGAGAAAACCATAATTCAAAAAAGACACATGTACCCCAATGTTCACTGCAGCACTATTTACAATAGTTAGGCTATGGAAGCAACCTAAATGTCCATTGATGGAGGAATGGATAAAGAAGATGTGGTACATACAATGGAATATTACTCAGCCACAAAAAGGAACAAAATTGGGTCATTTGTAGAGATGTGGATGGACATAGAGTCTGTCATACAGAGTGAAGTAAGTCAGAAAGAGAAAAACAAATATCATATATTAACCCATATATGTGGAATCTAGAAAAATGGTACTGATGAACTTATTTGCAGGGCAGAAATAGATATGCAGACATAGAGAATGGACATGTGGACATGGAGGGAAGGGGAGGGTGGGACGAACTGGGAGATTAGGATTGACATAAATACACTACCATGTGTAAAATAGATAGCTAGTGGAAAGCTGCTGTATAGCACAGGGAGCTCAGCTTGGTGCTCTGTGATGATCTAGAGGGGTGGGATGGGGAGTGTGGGAGGGAGGCTCAAGAGGGAGGGAATATATGTACACATATAGCTGATTCACTTCGTTGTACAGCAGAAACTAACACAACATTGTACAGCAGTTATACTCCAATAAAACAACGACAACAGCAACAAACTATCAAAGAACACTCCCTTTGCCCCTTTTCTTTTCTAACTACCACCCAAGTTTCTAATAGCATTCAAACGTCTACAAAAAAATCCCGTTTCAGTGTGCCTTCTGTTTCCTGGCAGGATGGTAACTGATACATGCCTTCTAATGAAGGGAGAACTTGGGTGTGGAAACTCAAGTTAGATACTAAGGTCTTATGTTTATAACTGTCACCAAGGTGATAGAGAAAGTGAAAAACAGTTGATGGGTAAATTTCAGAAACAAAAATTCTGAAATCTGAAATTCCATATGAATGCATCAGCCTGTGACAGATAAAGAATACCTATTTTCATGCTGTAGGAAAAGCCCATGCTGAAATTGTTGCTTCTGCATCTGCACATTCTACCCCCTCGACTAGATCACTGTCATCAGTGATGCCATCTCAAAAAACCCCAAAAACAATAACACAGAATTTTTCTTTGACCCCCTACATTCCTTTTTAACTACCATTCCATTCTCTTATACCATTTAAAACTTGTTGAAGGAGTTTATACCCTGTCTTTGCTTTCTCATTTTCACTTTCTCTCTTCCATCCCATTCAATAGAACTTCTGTCTCCAATACTCCACAGACATTGCCAAAGACCTTATATGTTGGCAAATTCATTGATGACTTTTCTGTTTTAATTTTATGAACAATTATCCTCTGAACCCTGGAGTGCATGAGGGCTTCTCTCACTACACTCCCTTCCTAGGTGGCCTCATAACAAACACAAGGCTTTAAGTACTTTCTTATATATAGATGTCTCCCAAACCTGTATCTCCAGCCAAGCCCACTTCCCAGAACTCTAGACTCATGTATCAACTGCTAACACTTGATATATTTATTTTACTATCCAATCTGCATCTGTGACTTACCATGGCCAATGAAGAATTCTTAATCTATCCCCAGAGATCCTGCTCCTGCTTTTCCTATGGCTTTCAACTCAGTAACTGGCTCCACTCCCCACCAAATTGGCCAGTTCAGATGATCAGCCTTAATTCATCTCATTTCCTCACTCCTACATTCAATCTATCAGCAAGTCATGCTGACTCCTGTTACCTGTAGCTTTGAAACATTCTGAATGCGTTTACATCTCTCCATCTCCACTGATAACATCCAGGGAAGAATAGCGTGATTAGTAGGCTAGCTTATTGCAAAAGAGCCTCAACTGGTCTTCCTGTACCCACTTTTGCAGCACTAGTCATTAACCAGTTATGTGTATAAATGTAAGACAGATGATATTACTCCCAGCTACCCCTTTCATATTTAGATTAGTATCCGATTTCCTTAACCCGCTAATTGATGCCCACATGAGATGAGTCTTCCATTTCTCTCCAGCCTCGGCTCTGTCTACTTTGCCTCTCACTCACCACCCTCTGGAAACACTGGCTTATTTTTGTTCCTTATATGTGAGAAGCTCATTCTATGGGCAGGCTTTTAGCTGTAACCACTCTCTCAGCCGAAGCCCTTTTTGCCTGGCTGGCTCCTTCCTGTTATTTAGATTCCAGGTTTAAATGTCACCTATGCAGAAAGTAATTTAGCAATGACTAATTACTGATTCATATTGATTGCTATTTTCTAAAAATGATGCTAATGATACCACTTAGAAAAAACGACTACATCTTATTGTATGTGCTGTCAAAGCGAGCACTGCATTTTTAGTATACTGTAACCCTCCAATTATTCACTAATATATCACCTTATTTTAATTTGGTGCAAGCCCTTATCACAGTTAATTAGTTTACTGGTTTATTGTCTATCTCTACCCACTAAAATGTAAGCTGTTAGTAAAGACCTTGTCTATTTTGTTGTCCACTGATTTCTCCAAATCTTAGGACAGTTCCTGGAACATTGTAGGTATTTGACACATTTCTGTTGAAAGACTAAACATGAAATTATGTATTTAATACAGTATTAATATTTTAACCTCCAAAATGTCATTACACTGGTGGTGATTTATCTTACGTTGGATTTTTGGGAAACAGATAGTAAGATATAGATTTGTCATATTAAGAAGTAGTAAGCATTAGTAATTAATATTAGGATAATATTATGGGTTGAACTGTATCCTCCAAATATATATGTTGATGTCCTAACCCCCTAGTAGTACTTCAGAGTGTGACTTCACTTGGAAATAGCATCATTGCAGACGTAATTAGGTAAGATGAGGGCATACTGGAATAGGGTAGGTCCCTAATCCCATATGACGCCATGTCCTTACAAACAGGGGACATCTGGATACAAACATGCATATAAGGAGAAAGCTATATGAAAATGAAGGGAGAGATCAGGTGATGCAGCAGAAACCAAAGAACACCAACGATTGCCAGCAAGCCTCTAGAAGCATAGTGCAGATTCTTCCTCAAAGGCCTCAGAAAGAACGAATCTTTCAAATCGTGTCCTCAGACCTGTGAGAATGTATTTCCCTCGTTTGTGTCATTCAGTCTGTGGTACTTTGTTACTGCAGCTATAGCAAACTACACAGATAGTTATTCAGAGCTGTTTCGACTGAGGCAAGGGGGTCAGGATCTTGCACCCCCACAAATACAGATAAAATTTGTAAGATTTTTTGGTGGAGTGAAAAAGGAAAGGGTGAGTGAGAAGCGTCACACTTCTGGTTTCTGACATTTTCAGCTGAAGCTTTGAGAAGCCCTTCTGGTAAACCCAGGATTTGAAGAGTAAGTTGTCGTTTGCTGGATGGATAAATAGAAATAGGGTTAAGGGTTGGAAAGAAGCACTAGGGGCAGTAGAAAGAGTGGACTTCGTGCGTTACGAAGAATACAGGTGTGGAAGTACTAAGTGTGTGTTCAGAAGTTACAGAACAGTCCCTATGTCTGAAGGACTTTTGAAGGAATATCAGCATATGAAGCTGAAGAGGTGGGTTGGGATGAGATATCAAAATCCTTAAACACGTGGTGACCATGTGATTTATTTTCTTAACTGGTGTGCTTTTTAGAGTGAGGAGGAAGCTATCGGTAATTATGACAAGACAGTCCTGGGACTGTCCCAGGACACTGGGATGTAAGGTACTCTGCTCTCTCTAAGGAGGCTGACTCTATAAGTCAGGGGGAGTTGTCAGAGATCTTTAAAGGAGGGCAGGGAAATAATCAGATGAAGATTTTAGAAAGATTGGTGGGGCATCTCTATGGAGGTAGGTACAGAATTTGCTTGGTCCTTTTGAGATCTAAATTATGATTTTATAAATAAATCTTATGTATCATTTGGCTATTAAATAGTTTTCCTGGTTCTATTTGTTCTGATGAAACAAAATTTGACTCTTGTTTAAAGTGGCAGGATTATGTATTAAGGTTTTGACTATATAAGAAAAGATGTGGGGAGGGATAAACTGGGAGGTTGGGATTGACATGTACACACTACTATATATAAAATAGATAATGAATAAGGACCTACTGTATAGCACAGGGAACTCTACTCAATACTCTGTAATGGCCTATATGGGAAAATAATCTATAAAAGAGGGTATATATGTATACATATAACTGATTCACTCTGCTGTACAGCAGAAATTAACACAACATTGTAAATCAACTATACTCCAGTAAAAATTAATTTTAAAAAAAGAGATGTGTGTGAAAATTTGCATACATCTTCAGACATCAGGAGAGGACAACATAATTTTAACCCAATCTAGGCTTCTATACTCTTTTACCATTCTCCATTTAACTCCATGCTAATTTATTTTTTCTAGTCATTCTTCAGAACCACCTTTTGCCCACCTAGATGGGCCTCCATATTTCTTGAATACCTTTGGTCCTTATCCACTGTTTCTATAATCTGTCTCTCTCCTGCCATCTTTCTGGGGTACTGTATCATCACACTGATGCTGTTTTGCTCTGCCTGTCAGCCAGAGGCTGGGGAAGGGAGAGACCACTATTTAGCAGAAAGAGATACTGGAATCAGGACCAGATCATCCAGAACGAGTGCAGAGAGGCATTCCACAGTCAAAAGCACAGAGTTGCAGACAAACAGCAAACCAAGGTAACACATATTAATGAATAAGCTTTTGAGAAACTTATGTACCGTTAGCCCAGAGAAGGCACTAAGGTCAGAAGCTAGAGGTCTTCATGTTGCCGTAAAGAGCACAGTTGGATGGCCATGTGCACTCATGTTCTGTCTCCACCCTTTCAGTTAGAGGGTTTGTGTAAACTGACAGTCCCTCAAATTCTTCAATTTCGATAACTTTCATTTTCCTTCTCTCTCAGTGTCCCTCACTCATGGTGCTGCCAGGGACCTTGACCACTTTCATGATTTCTCCATGAAAACTTGCCTCTTTTTACCTTTCCCACCTCTGCCCTCCCACTAACTCTGCTCTTTATGTCTGTGTCTCCTCTGATATCCCTCTCATTCATGTGGTCTATCAGCTCGCATGTCTATATCTAATCCCAGATAAACAACCCTTCTTCTAAATGAAATTGCTCTGCAGCACTTCCATACCACACTGTATAATGGCTCCCTGAATTGTTTTTCACTCTCCAAATGGGCCAATCCCATTTTCCATCATGGCCTCTCTTCCTACTCCCACAAGAAGAGAGAGAAGCAAGTTGATTTGAGCTTTTAAAAGTTTCCCCTTCCACCTCAAAATTCCTCAGTGTCATTACCACTAATTACTCTACCTTCCTCATCTCAAAAGAAAAAGAGACGTTTTCCTTTCTAAAGCTTAGTCATCTGCCTATTTTCGTCATTATTCTGGACTTGAGTCCATCAAAGATTCTCCTTTTTCCTTTTCTTTTACACAAACTTTGTCATACTGCTGGCTCTTCACCAAATCACCAAGTCTTCCACTTCCCTTTCTTTTTATTTTTTTTCACACATATGCACAAAAATTTCCCTTGTCTTTTTCAGCTTCCCTTTTAATTTAATTTAATTTGATTTAATTAACTTTATTTCTTTCTCTTTAACCACCCGCTTTCTTACAACATAACATAATTTCTCTCTTCACATCCTCCACTTCCTTAGCAAATCAACCTAACAAATACTATTTCCACCTTCTAGCATTTTACTGCTTTTAATTGCACGTTCTTATTATTTCAGTAAATAAAGTTGTTCATATATTTTTTTCCATTTGTTCTTTCCCTGTTTTCAGAGAAGCTTTGGCTTCTCTTCCGACTGAAGTGAGAATTGTCAGGATAAAATATGACAACATAGATTCTGTTCAAGTTCAAGAGAAAGGAAACATATGGGTGGTTGACAGCGCACATATTTTACATTCACCAGGACCATGTTGGAGGAGCTAATTCTCTCAACCACGGATGCTGGTTTTATAAAAGATAAAGCCAATTCTCTTTCAAGTCAGTTTGGGAAAATGTACAATTTGAGCAAATATATTTATTCTCAGCAAAAAGGTATTGTCAACAGACAATTTTGTTCCAAGATAATTGTCTGATTATTCTTTAGACAAAGCAGCATCACTAATACATATTTTAACATCCAATCTGCCTATGGAACAAAAATACATCTGTTTGGAGCACAGTTTGATAGTTTGTTAAATGAGGCAAATGTCAATGCAAGTGTCTTCTGTGGCAGAATCTAAATCCAGGAAAAATCTGGACAGAATAAAGAGGGCAGGGTAGTGTAGAAACACCACCAAACTGGTTGGGATGAGCCTATGGTCTCCTGACTTATTCCCTGAGATTCTTAGTCTCAATTTCTGTACTCTTCAGCTGTCTCCATCTTCTCTTTACTTCCCCTCTTGTTAAGAAGATCTCCTCTTACTTGTTTAATCCTATTACTAAAGATTTTAAGGGTATCATTAAGAAAATTTATTATTGCCTCAAAAAGTTTATGATATCAGGATAGTAAGGTTCCTAGAGAGATTTGTGGTTGATTTCTAACTCTATTTCACTAAAAGTTACTGAAATAATTAAAATAGTTGGAAAATAATTTTCAGTGAAAAAACACAGTTCACTTATCTTATATAGTTTATAGTTGTGTCATTTTATGTAAACTTTGCAGAGTTCATTCAATACATTTCAACCGTCTTTTTTTTTTTTTTTTTTTTCCTGGCAGGGTATCATAGCACTAGCTTTTGCTCTTTGTATGGGAAACTCCCCTTGTGTACAAGTTTCATTTAGAGGACACGTCAATGAAAGCACTTCCTGTGTTCAGTCCCCACTCCTCTGCTCCCCCCTCTACACACTTAAAGAATTCACCCACTCCTCTAGTTTCAAATTCCATGGCTACCCCAATATATGATTCTAGCCTTCACATCTTAGAAAATGTCCACTCTCATGCCTCAATCTATACATGGGACCTTTACACTTTTATGTAATTTTTCTTAATAAAATCAGTACACATAAAATTAATCACTATGCTCCCTTTAATAGTGAGCACTAAACAGTTATGAATTATATCCCATGACGAAAACACTGACACACAGACATTTATTTAAATATTTACTCAGGTAACAAATGATACTGCTTGTTGCATCTGGACAGCTGAGGTTTGGCTACACAGCCCCCCAGAGTCTCCTGTCCCCTGAAACCATATTTGGTCCACATCCTGCTAACAGCAGTCTGTGTGAAGTGGGTTTGTCAGGCCTGAGCAGCAGCCACGTGTTACCACATCACCTTTTGTAATCAAATGCTCCTGATGTTGGATAGAGAGGCTGCTGGGAAAGTCAGTGCTTCTTTTCCCCCCAAGGTTACTTCTCTATTAAAAAAAGTCTCTTGCACATTTGCACCAGATTGAACATTAATAGAAAGTTCTTCCTCTAGACATCTCTTTAGGTGAATGTGCCTTCTATGCTCCAAATTAGATTCACTCCTCAATTTCCTTGTCTATTCTAAAAATATTACCATTTTTCCAATTACTTTCACTCAAAACCTTGGAGTTCTCTGTGACAGATCTCTCTCCTTTGCTCACTATGTTAAAAATTAAAAATTTCCCACTGTTCCCCCTGACACCTTCTAAATCCAGGCCTACATGATTCATTTTCATTCCACTCAGCAAACAATTTGACTGGATTTCAAGAATATTGTCGCCACATCACAACCCATCTCTAATTTTGACACCAAATAAGTATCTCTTAAGCAACATGTCACTTTCTTGCTGAAAAGTCTACATTGTGCCTCCATAACATTTTTAATCGAAGTTCTTCTTGCAAATGTCACCACCATCTCTATGGGTCCTGTTTTTCAGCTTATTTCCCAATATTGTCCAATGTGAAGCTTCTACACTGATAGGACCAGTATCTTTATTCTCCTCAAATTTAGTATGTTTTCTTTTTCATTCCTCAGTGCCCTGACTCTATCGTATCTCAAATTTGAAGCTTAGACAACTAGCCTGGTTTTCAAGTTTCTCACATCTCTTAACTCCTTTAATAACCCCAGCCCTATTCTCGATAGGCACGGAACTATAACCTTAAGATAGTGTTAGTATTACACACTGAAAGTTTGCCTGAGCATGTACAGTTTAACCTGGAGTCTGCTGGATCCTAGGACTCTAGGCCTCCGTACCTTACTGCCTGGTGACCTGCCTCTCCAGCCCCATCCTTTGTTTCTCTATAACACAAGCTGTTCCTTCCTTTACTAAATCTGACTACATATAAAAACGAAATTCCTTTTGGTTCTTCTTTCTCATCACTACTTCTGATTCTAATCTAGAAACACAGTCTTACGTAAAATTATGCCTGACTTGATTATCTGGGCGTAATGAGTCAATAGGAGGGTATGAATGTTTTCCTGCAGCCAAAAAGCTGAAGTCTCTAGAACAGACACAGATTCATTGAAATAGGCAAATAAGTCAACAATCCCTAATGTTAGTTAATATCTGAAGCAATATATCAAAATTAGATGAAACCAGATTAAGTATGGTTTCCTAATTCAATTTGGTCACTAAGAGTCAGAGGCTAAAACGATAAACTGAAATCGTTGTAGAATTCCTTTAACATGAATATCGTACATTAGTAAAGTTTTTGAAGGGAAGAACCATTCATTTTCTTTTTATGTGTCTTCACAAGCCCTGGCACAAACCATAATACTTGTCAATTATTTCTGTGTGTATATTATTTATCTAAGACAGGGGTTGGCAATCTGCAGCTTGCAGACAAAATCTGACTAGCTGCCTGTTTTTGTAAATAAAGTTTTATTGGAACACAGCCATGCCCAATTGTTTACATATTATTGTTTACATATTGTCTGTGGCTGCCTTTTCCCTAGGACTGCAGAGTTGAGTAATTGTGACAGAGACCATGCAGCTGCAAAGTTTAAAATATTTACTATGTAACTTTTCAGAGAAAACTTTGCCCAGCCCAGATATAAACAGAAGACGTTATGACAAAAAATCTTTTACACTGGTAGCCTTCTAACATTGAAATTATGGGTCACAAGACAACACTTTTGAGTTGGCATGTGCAAATGAATAACTGCAAATATTCACTCAAGAACCAAATCTAATTTCTCCTCTTCTGTAAGGTTTTCCCTACTCTCCCAGCAAAGTTAATTTTCCTTCTCCTTTGTGCTTTATTATAAAGCACTGTTCTAACAGTGGAAACATTAATGGTTGTTTAAGTGTTTGGCTTTCTAATTAAATTATAATCTTTACTGGGACAAGGAGCATATTTTATTTTATTTTTTGCAGACCCTAACACTTACAATAGAGCTGAATAAATGCTAGGTGCTCAATAATTGCTAGTTGAGAGAAAGGGTGAGTTGTAAGTAAGAAACTACAATCCAGTGAAAGGTTGACTTTAGTATTTCTATTCATTGTATTCTTTCAGAATTTTGGGAAATATTCTCAATTAACAGGCTAACCTGGCATGCTTAGAAATGATGATACTGTCTTATTTGTAAACATTACCTGAAGGCATGACAAATGCTGAAATTACTAATAGTTTCATGATAAAGTGGATTTAAAAGGCTAATAAATAAATTCATTTTATTGAGTATATGGTATTGTTAAGATATTTTTGTCCTAGTTTGAAAACTGCAGTGCTGTCTTTTTTGTCAAGCAGGTCTGCTATAAATGTCAAAGGCAGACACTGATTGGGATAGAGAATTGCTCAATCTTGATAGAGGAAACCGAATATTCCTATGAATTGGGTCATCTGGCAGATTCAGCCACTTTTCACTTACTGTTAAGTTTTTTCATTTATTTAGCTAGCAATAACTGATCACTTAGCATATATCAGGGACTAGATTATGCAAGTTTACTTTTAAAAAATAGCCATGAGCTTTGTGAAGTAAACATGTTTAGTTTTCTTTTGTAGGTTAGGAAACTCTTACAAATACATACATTGCCATAGGTGTAGTGGCCAGTAAGTGAGAGATGAGATTCCATTATTAGCCTTTGCTTTTTTCTATCACCGACCACCAGGTTAAACCACCATTCAGTTAAATCATTTACTCTTACTGGAAAAGTGTGTGTCCATGCACGTTATTACTTAAATCACAAAACTAGTGTATTTGTTTTCTATCACTGTCATAACAAATGAACACAAATGTAGTTGTAAAATAGAATACAAATTTATTATCTCACAATTCTGTTGCTTAGAATGCTGGGTCCAGTGTGCCTCAGCTAGGCTCTTTGCTTAGAATGTCACAAGACCCAATTCTCAAGTTTTTATGATGCACGCATTCTTTCTTGAGGCGCTAGGAATCAATCCGCTCTTAAGCTTATTCAACCTGTTGGCTAAACTCAGTTCTTTGTGGTTGTAAAGCTGAGGTCCCCTTTTCCTTGCTGCCTGTCTGTGGAAGGCTCTCTCAGCTCCTTCAGGCCACCTGAGCCCCTAGCTGCAACCCCCCTTCCCCCTCGACCTCCATCTTCAAATCAGCATCTGCTCAATGGAGTCCTTCTCACACCTTGAATCACCTCTCTAACTTCATCTTCAGCTGCCCTGACCTCCTGCCAGAGAAACTTCTTTTTTTAAAGGCGCATGTTGTTAGATTGGGACCACCTGGAATATCCAGAAAACCTCACTCTTTTAAGGTTCATTGCTTTAGTTACATCTGCAAAGTCCCTTTTTCTGAGGAAGGTAACAAATTCTCAGGTTCCAGAGATTAGGAAACACCTTTAGGATGGACATCTTTTGGGGCCATTCTACCACACCTGGCAGGACACCTTTCTTAGAGAATTCTTTGAAGAAAGGTATATATTTCAGAATTGGCCTGATTATGCTGTAATAACAAATGCCCTCAAAATCGCCACAGCTTATGAAAATAAAACTTTTTTTCTGAATCATGTTTCATCAAAGTTTGATTTCTGTTCTGCCCTGCATCACCTTCTCTCTAGGACCCAAAGGGACAAAGCATCCTTTATCTGGAACATTGCCAGTGATCAAGGCAGAGTAAAAAGGGAAATGCTGAGTCATCAAACACTTCTGCCCAGAAATGGCACACATCACTCTCCCACGTTATTGGCTGAAGCAAGTCACATGGTTTGTGGAATCCCACCTCCATGACCCCCCTACCAGTGAAGGTCAATGCAAAGAGGAAAATGGGATATTTAGTACAATATAATATATTGTAGGATATTATATACAGACTTCTTGTCATTGTTTGATTTGTTTAAGACTAGTAGTCTCAAACAATCCATACTGATCCATTAGGAGAGGATACAAAGTATCATAAGGGTATTTTATTCCCAGTATTGAGACTGTACATAGACATGGACTATTCATAGTTACCCAGTGCCTAGGGGGATAAAAGAGTTAACACAATAGAAGAAATGACTTTAGTAAGAACACTAAGTAAGCCAAAAACTATGAACATGTTGTGAATAAGGAAAGCAAAAAAATTATCGAGACTATATTTTCCAAAGTTCTACATAGAAACGAAACTAGAAAACGGCAAAAAGTGATTGGGGAAATGCTGACAACCGTCCAAATTAAAGACATTTTAAATATTAAGGATTAGAGTTGAGTTGTGTTATATGTTATCCAAATAATCTTTCCATCCTAGCTTTTGAAATCAGCATGACATGGCTCTAATCTTCAAATAAATACCAGTTTTTCTTTACAGAGGGAAAAAAAAATCTAAAGAGAGTGTCTAACATTTATTTAAGATCTCCTTTGAGCCTTTCTGAGTAGAGTGAAAAGTTTTTGCTTTCTCTTTTGCTTTGCACCAAGCAGAGCTGATATCATTCAAACCTTATGGGACTGAGAGTGTAGATTACTGTCGACAGGGGTAGGGCGGCTAGAAGCACCTGTGTTGGGCTGCAGGTTGCCACGAGGGGAATGACATTGAGGAGAGAGGCTACTGTGCATGTTTCTGTTACCACTTATGCATGATCCTATCCAGTAAACAATTATCGTCCTATTAGTATGCAGAAGACTAACACATGTTAGTTTTTTTTTGTGGAGAAATTGTCCTGGACTTTAGGAAACATTTTATTTGTGCTCTTTAGGGACTCTTTGGGAGTTAAGGTCATGTCAGCAGTTCAGCTGACTTTTACATTATGTGGATCATTGTTAAGTATTTATTAACTATAGCCTTCTTGCGCACATGCAGGAAAACTTTGCTTACCAGTACCCCCCTTTGAAATTTTTTCTGCTTTCTCTAGTCAGTTTGGGTGATGAAGCCCCACACCCTCTCTGCTCCTTTAGCCTCCCTTTTCAGGTACCTGTTACAGCATGTCGGGCTGATTCGTGGAATTATATATACTGCCTGTATTGAGAAGTTACTGAGGGAACAGGAAAAGTCCCTGACTCAGTGTTGCAATCCACATCTGGTACTGACAAAATATCTTGCATTTAGAAACAGCAATAACATCAACAGCAGTAGCAACAACAACGATGCCAAGTTGAAATGCATTTATGTGGAATTAAATTCTACATTAATGCAGAATTTTAGAGATTTGGGCCATGTCTAGAGGTCCTATCAAATTAAAAGGAATAGGGAGAATAGGTCTTGGCCAGATCTTTGAAATTGAGCTACACAGAATAGTGTTAAATGCCAACAAGAACAGGGTGCAAAATTACGAGTCTACTTCCTTTAAATTAGGGACAGAAAGTAAATTCAGAGTTTAGAATGCTAGGCAAGGAAGAAATGATCCTTCATTAAAGATTTTTGCTGAAACTGAGCGTTTTATCGACTCCTGAGTTAACCCAGAGAGTAGACACATAGAAAGACAAAATATTACCTATACAAGCTGTCTTAAGCCTGGGATTCCCAGAAAGCACATCTGGAGGCAGGGGGTTTATGGGCTTTAGTGGAATGCCCAACCCAGGAAGCAGAAGTGAGGGGTGATGGGACCAAGGCAGGGAGGGAGAGTCACTACAAAGATGAATCACAAAACTGGCCACTTCTAGCATGACTGACTGCTGGTACTAGGGCACCACACAGGTCAGGACCGTCACTCGGGAGAGCAAAGGGGGACTGATCTACTAACCCCCTTTATCTGCTTTATGTACCAACCCCCTTTTCCTATTGGTTAAATGTTTATCCTGAGGGACAGTAATCAGTCTGAACTTCCAAGTTGTGCCTGCACTAGCCAGCATGAGTACCAAGCAGGATCCTGAAGCAGCACTGAGAGGGAAGCTCCATGGTGATGGGTTAGAAGTCCGCCAGGAAGGCAGGAGGGGAGGTCCTGATAGACTGCATCTGTGTAAAGACAGTTAGAGCCTCCTCAGAGCTCAAACAGGAGAGAGGGGAGCTCAAGAGCCTAAGAGGCTTGGGACTTCAATGGAAGAATGCGCTCAAGATTCGTGGTCCAGGGCGTCCCTGGTGGCGCAGTGGTTGAGAGTCCGCCTGCCGATGCAG
Organism: Aethalodelphis obliquidens; assembly: GCF_003676395.1. Lineage (NCBI taxonomy): Eukaryota > Metazoa > Chordata > Mammalia > Artiodactyla > Delphinidae > Aethalodelphis > Aethalodelphis obliquidens. The sequence goes on from NW_020838017.1 coordinate 1,126,637, forward strand.
GGGACACGGGTTCGTGCCCCGGTCCGGGAGGATCCCACATGCCGCGGAGCGGCTGGGCCCGTGAGCCATGGCCGCTGAGCCTGCGCGTCTGGAGCCTGTGCTC
>NW_020838017.1:1126839-1254146 GCF_003676395.1 Aethalodelphis obliquidens
TCCCGGACCGGGGCACGAACCCGTGTCCGGGAGGATCCCACATGCCGCGGAGCGGCTGGGCCCGTGAGCCATGGCCGCTGAGCCTGCGCGTCTGGAGCCTGTGCTCCGCAACGGGAGAGGCCACAACAGTGAGAGGCCCGCGTACCGCAAAAAAAAAAAAAAGATTCGTGGTCCATCCTTTACAAGCTCATTAGTCCATGAATGTGAATCCCTTTCTTCAATCCTCCAGATTTTAGAAAGAGAATATTTAACCAGACCATTACAGCATATTGCTAAATGAAAAAGTTGTAAGGTTAGTACTTAAGGTGAATAAAGTTTAATGCAATTTTAAGTGGCTGTTGCATAAGCTCTTTAATTAGTAGAACCAAGCTAACACTCTTCACCTGGGATAGCATCCAACAGTAACTTCCTTGAGGACCAATCCACATATAAAAAAAACTTCTCTATTTTAATTTGGGGTCTATAAGAAAATCTTCGTTATTAAAGATAATTGTAACCACAGGTGTACGCTAAGACTGTCATTTTAAATCATTCCTATATTGCAAACTAACAGATCTGGAGTGGTGACAAGCAGATTCGTGCACAATGTGCTTTAGGTTTTAAACTCATTCTTTCCTTCATTGTTAAATGTGTATTAAGACAGGCACAGTTCTAGGCTCAGCAGATTCAACGTAATAATAAGTATGGCATTATTTTAGAAGATTTCACAGTCTGGAGGGGAGCCATAAATAAACAAGCAGTTATAAACAAGGGTGAGAAGTTGGTGTGGAGTGGGGTCAGTAGATGGGGCACCAATCCTTGGCTGATGGATCCCAAGAGTGGACTCGAGAGGAGCTGACAGCCAAGCAAAACTTTAAGGGAAAGTTGGATTTTGACAGCCACTGGCAGTGGGGAAGGGGTGTTGCAAGGTCTCCTTGGAGAGGAAGAGCAGGTTCAGAGGCCATTTTAGGAAAAATGTGACCTTCAGGGAACTGCAAATAGGGCCAGCAGCATAAATAGAAGTGATATGGAAGGGTGACCCATGAGGAGCTTCCATGCATGAAGTCGTGAGTCACTGGAAGATTTCAAGCAAGAAAGTGGAACATTCAGGCTGGTGTCTTTGAAAGGTCACTTTGACAATTGAGTGGAGCGAGACAGGAGTCAGGAAGACAAGTTATGAGGTGGTTGCTGTAACCCAGTAAAAAAGCACAGCCTCAGACTGAAGTTTTAGCAGCACAGGATAGAGGCCTGTGATTTGTTTAGTGAGAATCCACATAACTTGGAAACAGAGTGAATGAACCCAGGAGGAGAGAAATGAGTCAGGATTTCTGGCTGGAACAACTCTGTAGGTGGCATTATTGTTCACCAAATAAGGAATGCAGGAAGAGGCACGAGGTTAGGGGAAGCGAGTGTGGGCATAGAAGTAGAGAATGGTGTCATTTAAGGTCATTTCACTTCTTTAATAATATTTGGTAATTATTTCTAGTCAATGAATGAACCAGACTGACTTTCTCAGTGTATCTGAAACAATTAATTTTTATGTGACTCTATAAGTAAAGTCAAGTTTGAAATGAAATGGTCATGAAGTTAGCCATCACTTAATCCACGCAAATTTCAAACTTTAAACTCAATATATTTATCATATATGTATAAAGTAATTCTGAATTGCCCATTTTTCTTCTGTTTCTCATAGATGTTCTAATAGCTATTTCTAAATAGATTTTGAAATGTATTTTCCGTGAATTATTTGAAGTTACTCATTGTTTTGTGCAACTAGCACAGTGCTGTCCTGTCTTATTGTCCTGTAATACTGCATTAGAACTGATGTAGCTCAAAACTGGATTTTAGTGTTCATTGGTAGATATTGCCTGTGGCCATTATTAGTAGGATATTTAAATGGTGACTTTCTGTTTCTCTCTGTCTCTGTTTCTCTCTACGTCTCTTTCTCTGTCTCTCTTATTTTTTGACACTTCCTTACTTTTCAACATACACTACAATCCAGGAGCATCTTTTTCCTGCTGCAGTCCTGGAATCAACCACTTTTCCAATGAGCCCTGGATCCTCTTATGGGCACATTGGCTAGAACTTCCAGTACAATGTAAAATAGGACCGGTGAGAGAAGATATCCTTCTCTTGCTCCTAAACTTAATAGAAAAATTTCAATCTCTCCATTAAGTATGATGTTAAATCTAAAGTATTTTACAGATACCGTTTATCAGGTTAGGCAGTTTAAAATTCTATTCCTAGGTTGCTATAAGTTTTTTGTTTGTTCTATCAAGAATGGATGTTGAATTTTCGTCAAATGATTTTTCTGTATCTATTGAGAAAGTCATATGTTTTTTCTTCATTCATGTTTTAATGTGGTGAATTACACTGATTTTTGAAAGTTGAAGCAGGGTAATTTAAAATTACTGTCTATACTTCCTTACTTCCCACTCATCTCCCAACAGGCTGCTGTCTAACATTCATGCTTCTCATTTCATATAACTCTCTTGACAAAGTAATGGTCACATTGTGTCATCTTTTCACATTAACATCTTTTACACACCTGTAAGTTATGACCACATTCTAGAAATGTTCTTCCCTGGTTTTCATTTTTTGTTTGTTTTATGGTCACTGCTCACCAATTTCCCTTGTCCATGCTAGAGGTGTGTGTTCCTTAAAATTTCCTTTCTTGCTGTATGTGCTTATTAATTTATTTATTTACTCTTTAAGTCCACATTTTCAGAAATCATATATATGCAGGTGACTCCCCAGATGCAAATCTCCAATCTAGAACCCTCTCTGGTGAGTTCTACCTCCAACACATTTACTTGGATGTCACTTAGTAATCAACAGAAATCACCAAACTAACCACATTACCCTGCCTCAAGTTTTCAAAGTTCCCTATTACTTTTAGTCTAAAAGTTATTAACCCATTAACTCTAAGCCCTGCTTACTTTTCCAGCTTTATTTCTTGTCCCTTCTTTACCTATACTCTTAGCTCACTCATACAAATTATTTTTCATTTCTCTGTCAAACCACACCATGCTATGTCACACCTCTGAGCCTTTATGCATGTTGCTCCCTCTCTCTGTAATACTCTTTTCTCTTTAACTTCCTTCTCATCTTTAAAGCTCAGTCTATTTCACTTCCTTTGTGAGGCCTCAGACCTACACCTCTCTGCACTGCTCCAGGCCAGGATGATAATGATTTACTATTTGCGCTCTCACTGTGCCTTTTACCACACAATGGTATGCTGTAATATTGTAATGTTACTGTCATAATTGATTCACATGTTTATTTCACACACATACACGCATACATTAACTATGCATTGTGAGGGTGGGGGCAATATGTTGATCCCTCAGCACCTGAAAAGACCCTACTACATAGTTGGCACTAAGTACATATTTGTTGAATGAATAGCCCAAGAGTCTAGAGTTTTGCCCTTATAAAAGCAACCCTGAACTCTGAAAACTTCAGCATTTTAGTTTAACTTCAGACCTTAAGGTAAATTTTTGAAGGAATATGGTCCGCAAACTAAGGTAGGAAGTTCCAGCTGTATGTTGAAAAAGAGAGAAAACTTGAGCAGCATAGTGGGTTGTTAAAGGCTAAGTTAGAACCAAAGAAACAGCATGCAAATCTCGGTTAGATGAGGGCTCCATCAGCATGGAAAGGTTTTTCAATATAAAGGGCACTGGAATTACGATAAGGCTCTGCCGAAGGGGCATGATATAGGAGCTGGCAGTAGCATATATGCGTCATTTTAAAGTTGCTGTTCCTCAGCTAATGGCTTCCTATATTGTATGTCTCTATGATAAATTTCTGGAGGCTATGAGTATGAGATGACTCACATCCTAAAGATTAAGCACCATTTCTAATGAAGTGATGACTGATACATCATAAAACAGATGCTGCACGGCAGCCAAACTTCCTTCTCGCTAATGTCTGGAAGGGTCATTTCTTAAAATTTACCCCTTATGCCTAAAGAAAGTGAAACTTTTGGTTCTACTTTTTAAAATCCTATGTTTTAAAAAATGAAATAAAGTTTAAATACAAAACAGCTTTGTGAAGCATATGCTTAATTGTATTAGGCTATGGGCCAAAGTCAAAATAAGGGTCAAAGATCTCAGACTGGAAAAAGTGCAAGTTACGAATCAGCATCTTATTTACACTGACTCTATTAAACATCAAGGTCATTTTTTTCTTGTAGTGTGAATGAAGCTCTGTGTCTTGACACTAAGTACAGCAGAAAACTCTTAACGGTGCTTCACTTAATCTACTCTCTCTGGATTAATTGATGCTGTGTGTTCCCTCTCTAAAATATGACACAAAGAAACTTCTGACTAGAGGCCTAAGCCGTAGAACAAGTGTTGGCAAATAGGGTCCATGAACAAAACACAGCCCCCTGCCTGTTTTTACAAATAAATTATTATTGGAACACATCTACAACCATTCATTTGCTTGTCTATGAGTCTTCTTGCATTAAAACAGCAGAGCTGAATTGGCTGTGTAAGAGATCTTCTCTGCCACAAAGCCAAAAGTTTTTATTACCTAAGCATTAACAGAAAGTTTTCAATCCCTGCACTAGAAGATTTCCACTTTATAAAACATAGAGGCAGTTTTGTTGTTCCTAATCCCCAATATTGGTTGTTTTCGTTATTGTAGGTATTCTAATTTAATTATATATTAAAAAATGATGATATGTGAGTGCGATAACAAAGAAGTTGTACTGATTCTAGAAAAACACAATAAAATTAAGGATCTAAAATATTGGTATTGAATTAGGTAAGAAAATCCTGTAAAATATATAGGATTCCAGATACCTTGACAATTTTCTACCATTTCCTACTCTATACTGCAGAAACTGAAGCTAAAAAATTGAACACAGTGCATTATAGGTATAATTTACACACACACACACACACACACACACAATATGGAACTCTCATCAATAGAAGCATAGTCAATAAACCAACTTATGCCTTCCAATGAAGATTTTCAGAGCCAATGTTTTACATCAAAATATGGGTGGCGGGCTTCCCTGGTGGCGCAGTGGTTGGGAGTCCGCCTGCCGATGCAGGGGACACGGGTTCGTGCCCCGGTCCAGGAGGATCCCACGTGCTGCGGAGCGGCTGGGCCCGTGAGCCATGGCCTCTGGGCCTGCGTGTCCGGAGCCTGTGCTCCGCAGCGGGAGAGGCCACAGCAGTGAGAGGCCTGCGTACCGCAAAAAAAAAAAAAAAATATGGGTGGTATAGGCATTAGGAAAAAAACCAAAAACCCACAGTATCCATTTACTGAGTACTAATGAGATAACAAAATTATTCACTGATTTACCTGTGTTCAAAAATAGAGGTTAAACAGTTGATTAATCTCAACTGAAGAATGACTTCAAATATGGGTCAAAGCGTATAAAGTTTAATTCCACCCTAAAAGATAACACAAAAATCAGAGCAGAATCAAAACAAATTTAAAAATTATAAATCAAAGGCGACACCTGTAGCAATCCAACCCGAGCTTACAAATTACAGATTTTATTTATTTATTTTTCTTTTTATTGCTGTACTCATCAGAAAATCACTAAATCTTAAGGCTTTCAAAACTTTTTATGATTTATCTTTTCCAATTTCCTATCCTTACAAAAATAAGTATGGATTGATTCTAGAGTATTCAAAGGTTTTCATGGATTTAAACGTTTTGTTAAATACTTAAAGAAAAAATAACTTAGAAAAAGCATTTCTAGATAGTACTTCTTTCCTTTCTAGTTATGAAGAACTTGAATAAAATAATTTATTTACCACCATGTAAAAACTTTGATCCAGCTGAATCAAGACAAGGGAACCCTCTTGCACTGCTGGTGGGAATGTGAATTGGTACAGCCACTATGGAGAACAGTATGGAGATTCCTTAAAAAACTACAAATAGAACTACCATAGGACCCAGCAATCCCACTACTGGGCATATACCCTGAGAAAACCATAATTCAAAAAGAGTCATGTACCAAAATGTTCATTGCAGCTCTATTTACAATAGCCAGGAGATGGAAACAACCTAAGTGTCCATCATCAGATGAATGGATAAAGAAGATGTGGCACATATATATAATGGAATATTACTCAGCCATAAAAAGAAACGAAATTGAGCTATTTGTAATGAGGTGGATGGACCTAGAGTCTGTCATACAGAGTGAAGTAAGTCAGAAGGAGAAAGACAAATACCATATGCTAACACATATATATGGAATCTAAGAAAAAAAAATGTCATGAAGAACCTATGGGTAAGACAGGAATAAAGACACAGACCTACTAGAGAATGGACTTGAGGATATGGGGAGGGGGAAAGGTAAGCTGTGACAAAGTGAGAGAGTGGCATGGACATGTATACACTCCCAAACATAAAATAGATAGCTAGTGGGAAGCAGCCACATAGCACAGGGAGATCAGCTCGGTGCTTTGTGACCACCTAGAGGGGTGGGATAGGGAGGGTGGGAGGGAGGGTGATGCAAGAGGGAAGAGAGATGGGAACATATGTATATGTATAACTGATTCGCTTTGTTATAAAGCAGAAACTAACACACCATTGTAAAGCAATTATACTCCAATAAAGATGTAAATAATAATAATAATGTAATCAATATAGAAGTATTATTACTTTCTCTTAAGTGAAAGAAGAAACTATAATAGGTTGAGTAAAGGACATCCTAAGATATCAAGGTCATGATCATGGAAGTGGAGATGTTACTTTATTTGAAAAAAGGGTGTTTGCAGACACAATCAGGATAGACATCTTGAGATGAATAGATTATCCTGGATTATTCAAGTGGACCATAAATGCAATCATATGTCCTCATAAGAGAGAGGCAAAGGAAGATAATGCAGACAGAAGAGGAGGATGAAACGTGACCATAAAGGCAGAAATTGAAGTGATGGGGCTGTAAGTCAAGGAATGCGGACAGCCACCAGAAGCTGGAAGAGGCAAAGAATGGATTCTCTCCTAGAGCTTTCAGAAGGACTGTGGTTCTGCTGATACCTTGATTTTGAACTTAAGATATTCAGAATGGTGAGAGAATAAATTTCTGTTGTTTTTAACCATCCAGTTTGTGGTAATTTGTTAGAGTAGCCCCAGTAAACTAATACAGAAGGTTTCTGAGTTGCATAGATGAAAGATAATATGAACAATTATAACTAAAGTAATTAAGTATCAAAATAAATTTTAAATCACTTTGCTATGTCATATAAACATCTGCAATATCAACATATTAAGCCTTTAAAATAAGGTGTAATTTATTGTATAATAAGTATGTGGTTATCAAAATCAGGGTAGAAGAACAGAAGTTTGGATGGAGGAAGCTAAATAACCTGTAGGTCTGAGAAGAACCTCTGGGATGAGAGGTCTACCTTAACTTTAAAGGGTATATTCTTGAAGAGCTCTGGGTATGTTTAATATTATCAATTAAATCATATTGCAATTGTCCTGTGATTAATTCTGGGGTAAAATGTCAAACATGTTGGCTTGTGAATTTTCCCTAAGTATACTTAGGGAAAAGTATAAAATTTGTTAAGCATAGATATTTGCATTGTTTTGATCTAAGTTTATGAGAATGTTAGTCTTATCAAACTGGTACAAATTTAATTAGCAGTTCAGCAAACATCCATAAGTTATGAAATGAATGGCGCTGAATTTGTTTTCTGTGAAATATCTTGAATAACTCTCCCATAGTCCCAATGATTCTAAGATGTACAACAGTGCATAGACTAAAGAGTTGAAAAACATAGGAAATGCTAGGGCTGATACTGCATGGATTGGTCCTTATAGAGAGGAGAGGATGGATAGCAAGAAAAATGGTACCTCTGATGTGGTAACTTTGCACACCTTGTATTTTCATCTTTTCACGGATAGAGGCATTTAATTTTTTCAAGTGATTAAGATTCTGTTACTAAGTTAACTTTCATTAAGTTTCACTTAATGAACTTTAACTTCATTAACTTTCACTAAGTTAATATTTTATTAATTATTGTTATTAATTTTTTATGTGGATAGTTTTAGTCTGCTACGGCTGCAATAATAAATAGCACAGACTGGATGGAAAATTATTTTCTCACAATTCTGGAGGCTTGAAGTCAGCAGGACTGGTTTTTTCTGAGGCTTTCCTCCTTTGCAAGTAGATGACTGTCATCTCCCTATGTCCTTACATGGTCTTCCCTCCATGTGTGTCTCTATCCTAATCTCATTTTCTGTAAGGACACCAGCCATATTGGATTAGGGCTGACCTTAATGACTTTAATTAACCAAATTAAAGTCCATTTGTCCACTTGGTCTGATGTGTAGTTTCAGGCCAGTATCTCCTTATTGATTTTCTGTATGGATAATCTGTCCATTGATGGAAGTGAGGCGTTAAATTCCCCTACTGTTACTGTGTTCTTGACATGGCTGGCTGAGGGGCCCAAGGTGTCCTGGAGCTAATGTTGACACATTGGTGGGTGTGGCCAGAGCCTAGGGGCTTCCTAGGCTTGTGATGGCCCACTGGTGGGTAATGCCTGTCCGACAGCTAGTGCAGGCCCACTGGTGGGAAGAGCTGGCATTTAAGGAATATTTCAAATTTTATTCATTGCAATATATAAACTAATATTTCATCAAAATGATAGCAGAGAATTCAGATCAAATTATACTCTGAATTCACTGTCTACTTTATAACCAATGGGAGTTCCAGTTGTGCTTCTCCTAAACTGGATGGTATGGCTAATGACATCATTCAAGATCTGTTGACTTTCTCAGGTGTAAATCAAAGTTTTTAAAAAGAGCAAGTTTTGATAACATTTCTTAAATTGTATAGTATTGATACAATATATTATTAGGTACTATATAAAAAAGGGGTCTGTTACCAAATAATTTTGGAAATTCTGGATTAAACAAGGCTAATATGTTTCCCTCTTGGAACATTTCTTAGAGACTTTGGTTTTCTAAAGTGAATTAAAATCAGGGAATACAATATGGAACATTTACGAAAACTTTTTGATCATAGAAAACTTTGTGGAAGGAGTATCTCAGAACACACATTGGGATAAGGATGAAGAGTCTTTCTATTATTAATACTATATATTGTCTCTCCTTCTGTTAAAGGGAATCTGGTTGGGAGTTTGGGATTTACATATACACACTACTATATTTAAAATAGATAACTAACAAGGACCTACTGTATAGCACAGGGAACTCTACTCAGTATTCTGTAATAACCTAAATGGGAAAAGAATTTGAAAAAGAATAGATGCACGTATATATATAACTGAATCATTTTGTTGTACACCTGAAACTAACACAACACTGTTAATCAACTATACTCCAATATAAAATTAAAATTTTAAAAAAACTTTATGGGTATTCATTTTTTATTTATTTCACTAATTACACGATACCTTTCATTATTAGTATCTATCTTCATGCATCATCATGGTCCAACTGACTTAGGGCCTCAATGTTGGATTTCAGGTTTTCATCTATTTAGAAGTTGTGAAACCATGAGTGTAAATGAAATCTCTGGAACAGGGGAAAGAGTAGAGAGTCTAGGGCCGAACATGGGAGAAGTTTGCCTTGAGTAGGATAGGCAGAGGCTATGGATACCGACAACTAACTATGCAGAGGAGGATTCCAAGGGGCCACCAAGAGCCAGAGTAGGGCTGCTTTAACCAAATTCGCATCAACACTAAGGAATTTATATAACTATTACTTGGGTATTGGCGCTATTTTTACATGAGGAAACTGGTTTTTACAAAGATTTTATAACTGACCCAAAAGCCAATCAGCAACTAAAACACACAAGCAGAATTTGAATACAAGGTTTTCGTTTTGTTTTATTTTTACTTCGACTTCTCCACTCGTTTTAGTCTACTACTAACCTAAGATTTCACATGTACTTATAAAACCATGGAGTTGTAGAGGTTCTTATGGCTTTCTCAGTACCCTTCCCTGATCTTTAGAAAATTTTGAAGTAATATTTGTTTTTACCTAGCATGAATGGTAGTGTTTTGTCAAAGGGTTTGCCCAAGGTCGTGTAGCTAGTTAGTGGCTAGGTTAACACAGAAGTTTTGTTTGTTTTTTTTAACCAAAAGCACATTTCCACACAGTCTACACAGTTTCACACTTTTACACAAAGAAATACTATCTATTTATAAAGTGTTATATTTGCTATGGAGCACTGCAGTTCAAACATACTGTTTATTATTTATGAATTTGTGTGAGTCTAAAGTTATAAAAGGTCTTAGGCTAAGTAGAGTTTTCCCCAATGAGTTATCATTGACAAATTATAGAAAACATTACAAAATTTAAAGATACAAGGTAGAAAAACATTTGATAGATGAATGGGTTTTATGGCTGTAAAATATGGATTTTGTCTTCAAGGAAAGATGCATAAGCAGTTTAGAGATCAAAATATAGACTCAAGTCCTTGTTTTCTAGCATGATTCTGACATATTCCTATTTGTGAATAAAGTAAATAGATAACTTCTATAATTGGCAGCTCCACTTATGACTCAGTATTATTGCTTGAGTGGGACAAATACTACTGCTAGAGGAAAAAGCCTTTAGTATTCACTGATCAATCTTAGACTTTATCTATTTCATTATTATTACTGTGCTTAGATTTCAGCTTTAAAGATTAAGAAAGCAATTAATGTTTATTATAACATTATGATTACCAGTAATTTATAAGATTAGAGTAGACCACATAAAGACTGTTAGTAGAAGTATTTGTAAAAACACACTAGAATATCTCATTGGAGATCTAGTTAAGGCAATCCATGAAGTAATTAATATAAACTCACACTTATAGAAAAAAAAGAGATAAGAAAACCTTCTTCAGTTTGACACCTCAAGGCTGAAGCAGTTTCAGTCCTTTTCATCAAAACAGCTTCTTCTGCTTACTAAAGACCACATTAAAAAACATGAGGTTTCACATTTATTCTCTTCTGTCTTCTAAGGTCTTTATCATTATGCATTATGACTTCAATCTCCAGAATCCACAGGATCGTTATAGTAAGAATGAAATAACTGGAATGTCATTTTAGACAAATGCTGCAATTTGCAAGCTCAGTCTAAATAGTTTTTGTGATAGGTAGTTACTTGAAATTCAGATTTAAATTGCTATTCATCCAATGAAACAATTTAAATCCATAAAATTATAGTTAAACAACATCATTTCAATACTGTCCATCATAAATCATTGTATACTTAAAAGGACTCTAGTAAACAATCAATTTAACAAATATTTCATATTTTGCACAGTTCTAATCATATTGGTGTACCAATCCATGTACAACTATATTCAATAAAAGAAACCTGAAAACAAAAGGTATTTTATGAAATAACCTTCTAAATCAACCTAATGGTAATATCATGAGTAGCGGACTGAAAATCACCACCCCTTAACCCCACACCCCCAATCACAAAGTAGCACTATATGGTGTAGAGCAAGGAGCACTGGGATAGAAATCAGGAAGTTGAGATTTAGGTCTCAAATAAACTTCAATTACTGATGTGAGAAAAGAAAAATCACTTCAGCTTCCCAAATATCAGTGCTCCCATTTGTCAGATGAGGAAGACAAACTACATTTCTCTGATGTCTAATTCCAAAGTCAATTATTTTTAGTGTTGTAAATACAAAATTATTTAGTTAGAAAATACGAATAGTACTTAACTTTATTTCAGGCACTGTTCTAAGCACTTTACAAATATTTCCTGGGCACATTTGTTGTGACACTGCTTTTCTTCAAACAGGTTTCTTTACCGAGACATAAGAGATATGGTTCACGATCATCTAATTTACTCATCCAAACTGTACAATTCCATGGCTTTTAGTATATTCATAGAACTGTGCACCAACAAACACAATCCATTTTAGAACATTTTCATAGTCCCCAAAAGAAACCCTATACACTTTGACTATCATCCCCACTGTTACTAATTTTATTGATCTTTTCAAAGAACAACGTTTTGTTTTCCTTGATTTTCTTTACCGTTTTCCTGTTTTCAATTTATTTTATTTTATTTTTTCTATAACATGATTTCTTTTACTTTATGTTAAATATTTGTTTATTTATTTATTTATTTGGTGGGACCTGGTCTCAGTTGTGGCAGGCGGCCTCCTTAGTTGTGGTATGTGAACTCATAGTTGCAGCATGCATGTGGGATCTAGTTCCCTCACCAGGGATCGAATCCAGGCTCCCTGCATTGGGAGTGCGAAGTCTTATCCACTGTGCCACCAGGGAAGTCCCTCAACTTATTGATATTGCTCTAACTTCAAAAAATTTTTTTCTTCTGCTTGCTTCAGGATTTATTTGATCTTCTTTCTCTAGTTTCCTAAGATGTAAGCTATTAATTTTAGATTATAATAATTTTTAACATACTTAATGCTATGCATTTCCATCTAAGCACTGTTTTTGCTTAACAAATGTCAAAGCTGTATTTTCATTTTCATTTAGTTCAATATATTTTTATCTTTCTCTTGAGACTTAATCTTTGATCCATGTGTTAGATGTTGTTTATTCCACAATTTTAGAATTTGGCAACTATCTTTGTGTTATTGATTTCTAGTTGAATTTCATTGTACTGTAAGAATGTTTCATGACTTCCATGATTTCATTGGTTAAGGTGTGTTTTATTTATTTATTGAAGTACAGTTGATTTACAATGTTGTGTTAGTTTCAAGTGACAGCAAAGTGATTCATTTATGTATATAAATATATATATGGTATATAATATATATATTCATTTTCAGATTCTTTTCCCAAATAGGTTATTACAAAATATTGAGTATAGGTCCCTGTGTTATATTGTAGGTCCTTGTTATTTATCTATTTTATAACTAGTAGAGTGTATATGTAAATGTTATTCCCAAATTCCTAATTTATCCCTTCCCCCACCTTTCCCCTTTGGTAACCATAAGTTTGTTTTCTATGTCTGTGAGTCTGTTTCCATTTTGTAAATAAGTTCATTTTTTTATCATTTTTTAGATTCAACATATAAGTGATATCATATGATATTTGTCTTTTTCTGTCTGAATTACTTAGTGTGATAATCTCTAGGTCCATCCATGTTGCTGCAAATGGCATTATTTTGTTCTTTTTTATGGCTGAGTAATATTCCAGTGTGTGTGTGTGTGTGTGTGTGTGTGTGTGTGTATACACCACATCTTTATCCATTCATCTGTCAATGGACATTTAGGTTGCTTCCACGTCTTGGCTATTGTAAATTGTGCTGCAATGAACATTGGGGTGCATGTATTTTTTCAAATTAGAGTTTTCAGTGGATATATGCCCAGGAGTTGGATTGTAGGATCATATGGTAGCTCTATTTTTAGCTTTTTAAGGAACCTCCATACTGTTCTCTATAGTGGCTGCATCAATTTATATTCCTGCCAACAGTGTAGGAGGGTTCACTTTTCTCCACACCCTCTCCAGCATTTATTGTAGATTTTTTTTGATGATGGCCATTCTGACTGGTGTGAGGTGATACCTTGTTTTAGTTTTGATTTGCATTTCTCTAATAATTAGCAATGTTGAACATCTTTTCATGTGCCTTTCGGCCATCTGTATGTCATCTTTGGAGAAATGTCTATTTAGAACTTCTGCCCATTTTTTGATTGTATTGTTTGTTTTTATCATATTGAGCTGTATGAGCTGTTTGTACATTTTGGGGATTAATCCCTTGTCAGTTGCATCATTAACAAATATTTTCTCCCATTATGTGGGTTGTCTTTTTGTCTTGTTTATGGTTTCCTTCCCTGTGAAGAATCTTTGAAGCTTAATTAGGTCCCATTTGTTTATTTTTGTTTTTATTTCCATTACTCTAAGAGGCAGATCCAAAAAGATATTGCTTTTCTATACACTAACAGCAGAAGATCAGAAAGGGAAATTAAGGAAACAATCCAATTTACCATAGCATCAAAAAGAATAACATACCTAGGAATAAACCTACCTAATGAGACAAAAGACTTGTACTCTGAAAACTATTAAGATGCTGATGAGAGAAATCAAAGATGACACAGGGCTCCCCTGGTGGCGCAGTGGTTGAGAGTCCGCCTGCCGATGCAGGGGACACGGGTTCATGCCCCGGTCCGGGAAGATCCCACATGTCACAGAGCGGCTGGGCCCGTGAGCCATGGCCACTGAGCCTGCACATCCGAAGCCTGCGCTCCGCAACAGGAGAGGCCACAACAGTGAGAGGCCCACATACTGCAAAAACAAAACAAAACAAAAAACAAAAACAAAGATGACACAAACAGATGGAAAGATATACCATGTTCTTGGATTGAAAGAATCAATACTGTCAAAATGACTATACTATCCAAGGCAATCTACAGATTCAATGCAATCCCTGTCAAACTACCAATGGCACTTTTCACAGAACTGGAACAAAAAATTTCACAATTTGTATGGAAACACAAAAGACCCTGTATAGCCAAAGCAATCTTGAGAAAGAAACATGGAGCTGGAGGAATCAGGCTCCCTGACTTCAGACTATACTACAAAGCATCAATAATCAAAACAGTGTGGTACTGGCACAAAAACAGAAATATAGATCAATGGAACAGGATAGAAAGCCCAGAAATAAACCCATGCACGTATGGTCAATTAATCCAAAACAAAGGAGGCAAGAATATACAATGGAGAAAAGACAGTCCCTTCAATCTGTGGTGCTACTGGACAGCTACATGTAAAAGAACGAAATTAGAACATTCTCTAACACCATACACAAAAATTAACTCAAAATGGATTAAAGACCTAAACGTAAGACCAGATACTATAAAAACTATTAGAGGAAAACACAGGCAGGACACTCTTTGACATAAATTGCAGCAATATCTCTTTGGTTAAGGTGTGTTTTATGACCCAGGATGTTGTGTGTCTATACTGGTAAATGTTCCATGCAAGTGTGAGAAGAATGTATATTCTGCTCTTGTTGGATGGAATATTCTACAAATGTCAATTAAAGTTCATTGACAGTATTTTTCAAGTCCTCTACATATTTACTCTACATATTTACTGTCTGTTTGATCTATTATTACTGATAGAGGATACTGAAGACTCCAATTATAGTAGTTGGAATTATCCATTTCTCCTTTCAGTAATATGAGTTTTTCTCTAATGTATTTTGACATTCTGTTATTACATACATATACATTTGGAATCTAATGACACTGACTCCTTTACTATTATGTAATGCCTCTCTTTAATGCTAATAATCTTTTGTGTTCTGAAGTCTGATTTGTCTGAAATTAATATAGCCACTCCAGCTTTCCTTCACTTGGTGAGAGTATGGTGTACCCTTACTTTTATTTATTTAAATTTATTTATTTATTTATTTGGCTTCACTGGGTCTTAGCTGCGACACGCGGGATCTTCGTTGCCGCGTGCAAGATTGTCATTGCAGCATGCAGGATCTAGTTCCCTGACCAGGGATCGAACCCTGGGTCCCTGCATTGGGAGCGTAGAGTCTTAACCACTGGACCACCAGGGAAGTCCCAGTGTACCCTTACTTTTAAACTATTTTAAGGTTTTTTTTTTTTTGTACACAACATATGGTTGGGCCTTGTTCCCTATCTACTCTGATAACCTCTATCTTTTAATTGCTGTATGTTTATCATTCATATTTAAAGATATCTTTGATATTGTTGGATTGATATCTACCATATTTTAACTATTTCCTATCCACTGAATTTTTGTGTATCTTTTTCCCCCCTTATATGGGCCTAATTGAGTATTTATATATTTCATTTTTACCTCCTTTCTTTGTGTATCAATTATACTTTAAAATAATCTACTGGTTGGAATCATCATACATGGACTAACACAAGCCCTCCTTCAAATAACACATACTGCTTTCTGTGCAGTGCTGGCCTATTATAGCAGAACATTCCCAATTCCTCCTTCACATCCTTTAGGACACGGCTGTCAATCATTTAACTTATCCATATGCTATAATCACCTGATACATTATTACTTTCATTGCTTTAAACAAAAATATGTATTTTAGATAAATTAAAGATAAGAAAAATATTTTATTTCACCTTCATTTATTCCTTTTTGTTACACTTCTTTTCCTTGTGTAAATCCGAGTCTGTTACCTATACCATTTCCATTCCACTGGAAAAACTTTTAACGTTTATTGAAGGGAGGTCTGCTGATGATGAATTCCCTCAGGTTTTTTTGTTTGTTTGTTTGTTTGTTTGTTTTTGCGGTACGCGAGCCTCTCACTGTTGTGGCCTCTCCCGTTGCGGAGCACAGGCTCCAGATGCACAGGCTCAGCGGCCATGGCTCACGGGCCCAGCCGCTCCACAGCATGTGGGATCTTCCCGGACCGGGGCACGAACCCGCGTCCCCTGCATCGGCAGGCGGACTCTCAACCACTGCGCCACCAGGGAAGCCCCTCCCTCAGTTTTTGTTTGTCTAAGAAAGTCACTACTTCGCTTTCAATTTTTAAGAACAATTTCCCTGGTTTATTTTCTTTTAATACATGTATTTCATCCTATTCTCCTTTTGTCTGTGTTGTTGCTGACAAGATGGTCACTTAATTTCTCATTCTTTTCCCTCTATAGTTAAGCTTTCTCTCCTCCCAGACTTCTTTCAAGATTTTCTTTCCTCTGGTATTACAATCACACCTATATTACAGTTTTTGAAAATATCCTACAGTTCTTGAATGTTCTGTTCTGCTGTTGGTTGTTTTTTTTCCCTGCATTCTCTTTTTCTCTTTGCATGTATGTTTGGGAATTTTTATAGACCTAGCTTGCAGTTCACTGATTCTTTCCTTGGCCCTGCCAAGTCTACTGATGAGCCAGTGGAAAGTATCTTTCATTTTTCTTTAGATTATTTTTTAAAATTTCTACCATTACCTGTTCATACTTTCTTAGAGTTTCCATCTCTGTTTTTATTACCTATCTTATCTTGCATGCTGTAAACTTCAAAAGTACTTCTCTAGTCAGTTTACTTTTCCCCTTATTGCCCTCTCTTCCCTTCCCATGCTACAGGGCTCCTAATCTATTTCCTTGGTGCCCTGTTCTCCCACTGACTATTTTTTTTCCTTCCTTAAGTGACAGAGAGGTTAAAGTGAAAGGAAGAGTGGGATAATGTTCTACAAAAGTTTTTTACCCTGGAGAGTAGGCCTTTGTGAAGAAGGATTCAGGTATGCATTATAATAATTACTCTTTCCGTCCCTCTTGCTAGAGCCACAAGTTGAACTTTCTTGAATCTTCACCATGAGAACCTGCTGTGATTCTTGAAGGTAAAATCATGATACCTTGGCCCACAGTCTGAGACCCCCAAGAGTCTCTCACTCTCATGCTAGTACACAGTGGCTTCCAGCAATTTATCAAAATCACCATTTAAGTGCTCCAACCAATTTACGGCTCCAGTGGCTCCTGCTCCCAGGTAAGCAGATCTCAGCTACATCTCTCTGGGTGCCCCTGTCTCTCCAGATTTGGGGATGGCCATTTGCCCTGCAACCTCATTTCTTTGATAGGTACATGAAAATTCATTGTCCGATTCTTTCCTGTGCAAGGAGTGATGACTTCTAAGAACTTTACATGTTAGAGCTGAAATCAGAAGTACCACTAATGATTTTTTAAAATAAAGGACCATTAAATGTTAAGTTAATAGGTGTCCTTGATTCTCAGAAAGTTAGGGATAGAGACAGAGAAAGAGAGAGAGGGGAAGAGATATTCTTTAAAGACTAATTCAAAGACTAAGACATTCTGGGCTTAATTATGATTATTTATAGATATTGCTAAGTAAGAGGTAATTAGCTCATAAAGAGTTAATTTATATAATGAATAGGGGTATAGCAACAGAGATCTATAAAGTGTAAGTCAAAGATGACTTGGGCAGACCAGGTATTATCATAAAAAGAACCAGTTTTCCGTATTCTATGTTGTTGATTTGATGGACACACCATAAGTTGATCCCCAATAATTCCTGCTCCCTGGTGTCCCCCTTCCCAATTTAGTGTAATCTACACAGTGGAATCTGTGACTTGATTCTAACCTATTATATGACACAGGTGATGGAATATCACTCCTATGATTTTATTTATTCATTTATCTGGCTGTGTTGGGTCTTCATTGGTCTGCACGGGCTTTCCCTAGTTGTGGTTAGCGGGGGCTACTCTTTGTAGCGGTGCGTGGGCTTCTCATTGCAGTGGCTTCTCTTGTCGTGGAGCACGGACTCTAGGCGCGCAGGCTTCCGTAGTTGCAGCATGCAGGCTCAGTAGTTGTGGCACGTGGGCCCTAGAGCATGTGGGTTTCAGTAGTTCCAGCCATGGGCTCAGTAGTTGTGGCTCGCAGGCTCTAGAGCTCAGGCTCAGTAGTTGAGGTGCACAGGCTTAGTTGCTCTGCGGCATGTGGGATCTTCCTGGACCAGGGATCGAACCTGTGTCCCCTGCATTGGCAGGCGGATTCTTAACCACTGTGCCACCAGGGAAATCCCCACTCCCAATGATTTTATTACATTATATAAGAATCTGTCTGAGCAGACTGGTGAGAGACTCTCTTGCTCAAATTGAAGAAGCAAGGTGTTATGTTCTGAACTACCTATGTAGAGGGACATGTGGCAGGGAACTACAGGCACAGGGCAGAACTTAAGGGCAGTCCTAAGGCAACAGGCTGCAAAAAGCCAGGGCCCTCCATCCTACAGTGCCAACGAAGTGAGTTCTGCCAGTAATCTGATTAAGCTTGGAAGAGAATTCTTCCCCATTCAAACCTCCAGCTGAGAACACATCCTGGCCATCATCCTGACTGCAGTCTTGTGAGACACTGTGTAGAAGTCCCAGCTAAGCCATGCCCAGACTCCTGACCCATGGAAGCTGTGAGATAGTGTGCATCTTTGTAGACCACTAGGTTTGTGATAATCTGTTATATGGCAATACAAACCTAATACAGTTGATACCAATATTTTTGGAATGATTCCTCTGAAAAAACAAAAAAGTAAAGTTTAAGGGGAAAAAGAAGAAAAAGAAAATAATTGACCCAATTAGATCTTTATGTTGAGAGGTTATTGTTTATATGCAATGAAGACCAGACAATTATTGTATATATTAAAATTATAAACAATTAATAAACAGAAACCTCAGTTAAGTAGAATCAGGAGATTAGAAGGGGGAGCTCTCAAGCCTGTGAGGCTAGCAGAGCCCAAAAGGAAGAAGAAAGACTCCTCTTCTTTCCTGGCAAGGACTCAGCAAAAAATCATGGACCCTTTGTTTACTATAGCTCTCCCAACTTTCTCCTCTCCTTGCTGTGGGTAAACTTGCTCATAGCTCACCATGGTTGCAGACCCTGAATCGTGATTCTCTGCTGATCCCAAATAAACCCATCACTGCTGGAGATATATCAGGCAGTCTATTTACTTCAGGTCAAAGTAATCAATAGTCTACAAAAGGAATAATTTTTTTATGCTATACAAGACTCAGATGCTTTATGGAGTGATTTTTTTTTGTTGTTTTTTTGCGGTACGCGGGCCTCTCACTGTTGTGGCCTCTTCCGCTGCGGAGCACAGGCTTCTGGATGCCCAGGCTCAGAGGCCATGGCTCACGGGCCCAGCCGCTCCGCAGCATGTGGGATCTTCCCAGACCAGGGCACGAACCTGTGTCCCCTGCATCGGCAGGCGGACTCTCAACCACTGCGCCACCAGGGAAGCCCCCTGGAGTGATTGTTATGTCTGACACTGTATAGTGGAAAGAGCACTGCTACAGGCTCTGGATAAATATGAATTATGATAGTTGTTAGTGCTTTTCTCCAAATGTTTCCAGCTTTCTGGATGGCACTTCCTGGCCTCTTTGTGAATCAGTAATGGGATCATGTGATAAGCTGTGGGCAGTGAGTTGACTTGGTTCATTTTGGACTGGAGCATTTAATTGTTGTTTCAATATTTCCTGCCTCTCTGTTATAAGATGGTAAACTTAGAGACAGTAGTTGCTCCATGAGCCTGGATCCTTGAAAAAATGTGATGAGAAAGCCCCTGCTATCAGCCCATAATGGACATACAGCATGAAAGAGAAATAAATTTCTGTTGTTCTAAGTCACTGAAATTTTGGGTTTTATTTTGTGCAGCAGTATAACCTACCTGTTTTGACATATAAATGGTTCACACACCTACTTCACACTTTACTAGCTCCATGAACTTCAGCTAGCTACTCGACTTCTCTTATTCTGTTTCTTTAACTACGCAACAGGGGAAACAACAGCACCTAGTTCTTAGGGTTATTCAGACCCTATGAGATAAGAAAAAAAAAATTGAATGGAATGGTGCAGTTGTTGGTACGATGTGGTTGTGTTGCTGTTGTCACCGTCATAATCCTTTGATACCCACTTATTGTGTGACTTAGCCTTGCTTCCGACATCTGGTGTCTGGCCAAAACAAGAAGGGAAAGGATTCACCGAAACAGAGTAGTTCCTAAAAGTACTTTAGCGTGTTGTTCCTTTGTGCTCTAGATGCCTGCTTTTGATTGGATTTTATAAGCAGTTTTGAACTGAATATTGAATTACAAAGAAAGGAATGTGTGTGTGTATGCATTATTTATTTTTATATTTTCTGCTTAGTTTGGAAAATAATATACATCTATATCTACATACCTATATTTATATATACAAATACATCTCTCTATATGTTCACTATTGTGGAAAATAGAGACGATATTGTGACAAGGAAGGCAAGCTACATAGTCAAGAGGGGGAGAGTTCCAGCGCTGCGGCCACTTTGAGGCAAAGACTCACGTGCTGGGTGGCTCTGCACGTTTATATCTTCTAACTTGTTTTATCTTCCTGATGTTACACATAGCACTGGGCACGTGAGATTTGACATTTTATATAATCTCATGTCAGAATTCTCAGCTGTGTTTACTTGCTAGGAAAGCAAAAATATTTTCAGGCAATTTCTTAGCTCCTTATTATGGAGACAAAAGACAGAAGTGACCATGCAAAATAAAAGGAATTGTTAAATCACGTAACTTTGTGAGAAACACACGTATTAAATTTTTTGACACTCCATCTTAATTTTTAAAAACAATAGAACCCTTCTAATATATCACCAGATATGTTACAAAATGTTTTTTTTTACAAAAAATTATCAGAAACGATCTGAAACATGTATCTGTATACAGCTTTTCATTATTTTTGTATCCATTGTTTTATTTTATATGGAACACAATCAGGAGAGATAGGCAAGGCAGTCATTCTTCCCATTTTACAGATGAAATTGATATTTAGAGAAATTAAGTGACTAGCCCAAGGGCCCAGAAAAAGATAGCCCTAAGCCCCTTGTTCCCCTCTCTGAGCTTGTGTGTGTTGGGGGGAGAAGGCCCTTGGGGGATGGTAAATCGGGGAACAACCAGCCACTAAAGGCATGGAATTACCTTGGATTCCTTACCCAGTCCTCTACCACCAACCATATCCTGTCACTTTCCAAATTCTGATGTCTTACTTCCCAAATATTTTACCACTTTATCATTTTTAATCCCGCATCTGAGTTCCTGCTACACAGAGAGGTAGTAAAGTGCAAACTCAAGTTTAAGGTCTGATTCTCAATTGACTTTGATTTTGAGGCAGGTTCCAGAATTGTTTAGTGCATATGCCTTGTCAAAAAGACTTGGTTGCAGTTACTAACTAGATGTAAAAATTGACATAGGGCTTCCCCGGTGGTGCAGTGGTTAAGAATCCACCTGCCATTGCAGGGGAGATGGGTTTGAGCCCTGGTCTGGGAAGATCCCACATGCCGCGCAGCAACTATGCCCATGCGCCACAACTACTGAGCCTGCATGCCTAGAGCCCGTGCTCCACAAGAGAAGCCACCGCAATGAGAAGCCCGTGCACCGCAACGAACTCCCGCAACTAGAGAAAGCCCATGCACAGCAACGAAGACCCAATGCAGCCAAAATAGATACACAAAATAAATAAATAAATAAAAATTGAGATGAACTAGTTATTTATCTTTCTAAGTCTTATTTTCTGCTACCTTAAAATGTGGGTAACAGTACATTCAGTAGGGTTGTTTCAAGAATTAAGTGAGATTCTAAGAGGTAGAGTGATTTGTATGGTGCAGATACATAGTAAATGCTTAGCACATGTTATTTAGTTTTATTATTTTGTTATTGATTATGATCACCTCTTTTCTGATCCCCCCCCCTTGCCTCCAGGTTTACTCTTTAGTATTTATCATCTATTCTTGACTTTTGAGGAAATGCATGAAGACCAACCAAATGAGTAAAGCAAAGGCTATTTATTCAGAGCTTATAATAGCAAGGAAGTCAGTCACCATCACATGCATTTTGGTAGAGACTCAGAGGCAGTCAGCGGACTGGGAAAACTTTAGAGTGGAGAGAAGGGGAAGCTTCAGATATGTCCTGATTGTAGGCTGTTGACCTGGGGAAGCTGTAGAAAGGCTGACTAGAAGTGGGGCTTCCTGTGGTTAGGGGAGCATGTTTGGCTTTGGTTGGTCCTCAATTGGAAACGGGGACACAGATTAGGAAAGCTGTCAGTTATTAATCAAGTCCTGACTACTTTGGGCCAATTTTGCAACAGTTATTGTGTTGCTTCCTGGTTTATTACTAGACATAGCAGTCTGACTTCCTATAAGTCTGACCTATAGCAGACATATAGTTTTCCTGGTCCGTTTATTGTACATAAGGGGTCAGTGTTCTGGGCAGGATGCTGCAGGTTGTGAGTCAGAATTCTATTTTTGCATATGGTCTGGCCATTGTCCTTTTGTGTGTTTTGTCTCTCATCCTTCCCTCATAGTGATACAACTAAGACACAAATTGTAGAGGGTGACTTCTCTGCTTAAAATCTTTCAATGGCTCCTCGTGTCTCTAGGACAGATTCAAAGCCCCTGAGCAGGGCTCTCAAGGTCCCTCAAGGTCCTACTCCTTCCTATATTTTCAGCTTCATCTAAGACCACTTTACAAGGCAACTGAGCTTTTTCTGAAAGCAAGAACAAAAACATTTGCTTCTCCTCTGCACACAACATGCTGCTTGTCAGCTCTGCTCATTGCTGTCTCTACAAGGAACACCCTCCATCTCATGACTCCTCTCTTTTTCTCCCTCCTTTCAGCCTCAGCTCAGCCATCTCCTCTTAAAGCCTTCACCTAAAGTCAACAGGCTCCTGAGCTACCATATGATCGAGGGATCCCACTCCTGGGCATATATTCAGAGAAAACTCTAATTTGAAAATATACATGCACCCCTATGTTCATAGCAGCACTATTCACCATAGCCAAGACATGGAAGCAACCTAAATGTCCATCGACAGATGAATGGATAAAGAAGATGTGGTATATATATATATATACACACACACACACACACACACACACACAATGGAATATTACTCAGCCCTAAAAAAGAATGAAATAATGCCATTTGTAGTAATATGAATGGATCTAGAGATTATCATACTAAGTGAAGTAAGCCAGACAAGAAAAAGACAAATATCATATGATATCGCTTATATATGGAATCTAAAATAGGACAGAAATGAACTTATTTACAAAACAGAAATAGATTCACAGACATAGAAAACAAACCTACGGTTACCAAAGGGGAAAGGAAGAGGAGGGATAAATTAGGAGTTTGGAATTAACATATACACACTACTATATGTATAATAGATAAACAACAAGATCCTGCTGTATAACACAGGGAACTATATTCAATACCTTGTAATAACCTATAAGGGAAAAGAATCTGAAAAAGAATAGATATACATGTATATGTATAACTGAATCACTTTTGCTTTACACCTGAAACTAACACAACATTATAAATCAACTCTACTTCAATTTAAGAAAAAGTCAATAGACTCCTCCTCTGTGATCCTAGAACATGATGTGCAAACTTCTGCCCAGCACTTACTGTATCCTAATGCAATTCCATCTTCATGTTTGTTTCTGTCCCTTTCCAGACAGTGAGCTTCCCAAAGGCAAAGACTGTCTTATTTATTCTCTTCCCTAGACCCTCACCCAGTTCCTGGCATGTGTTTAAGATACTGCACTGAATAAGAGTGAAGGATGAGGACCAATATTTTCATTGTCTGACTTCTGTTTGAGAGGTTTTTTTCCCCCAGTATCTCATGTCTTATGAAAATGTGACATTAAAAATGAATGCTGGAAAATAAATTCAAGTGGTAGAGTGGAACCAAATATGATTAAGACATTTTCAGCTTGTCCTTTGTGACATTTCAGAAAATGTCTCTATTCTGAGGTTAAGTATTACTTGAGCAGTCTACACGCTGCAGTCGGAAGGCAAAAACTGCTCTTTGCCTGACCATCAAAACCAGATATAGGCGTTTTTTCTGCAACATTTGTGCCCTGGAATGTAAATACTTGCTGTTTTTCTGATTAAGACTTCAATACTGAGAACCTTGACACACTGATCAAAGAGCCCACCTTAAGGCAAAGAGAGAAAGCAAATCTTCTCAAAGAAAAAAGCAAAAAAAAGGACCCCTAGATTAGATGGCGTACTTTTGAAGTGGTTCCTATCTGTGGAGGCCAATGCCTGCCCAGGTATGAGGCCTCTTCTGGTTGACTGGGAGCAGATTCACCTGGAGCTTTGTCTCATAACCACCTGCCGCTTTCCTTTCTCCCTGACTCTAGGTCATTGCTCTCTCCCAAGTGGGAGCTACAATTATCCTTGAAACCAGTATTTCCATGTGTTTTCTTGCCACTCCAATCCAACTACCCACAGTTCCTAATGCATACTTCTGATCATGTCCTTTACCTGCTCAAAATGTCACAGTTCCTCACGGTCCAAGCTGTAAGTTTGTGCCCAAGGTCATCTGTCCTGTGTCTGTAAGTTACCTTTTCATGTCTAGTTCACCATATAGCCTTTGAATTACACTCCAGATAAATTAATCTATGTACTTTTTTCAGAACACATTTTGCACTGTCTCATTCTCATGAAATTCCTCAACTAGAAATTTTCTACATGTCTATGAAGATTTTGCTGATCTCTTTACCCTAGGGTTTCCCGGTGTGAATGAAAAATATTGCCTGCCATATCAGTAATGGATATTGCAGCCATCAAGCCATCACATTACAGCTGCCCTGATGGTGAGCCCTGAGGGAACTCAGGATGGAAAAGCAAAGGATACTGGCCCCAGATAGCTGAGGTGTATATCAAAGGAATGATATCAGTGAACTCAGACTCTTGCGTCTTCCCACATACAGAAAAGTGTTAAATTCCTTAACTTGAGAGATCCAGTTTTTCTTTAATTAAGAGTAATCTTTTTATGTTCCAAATACCTGGTCTTTGTTGCAAAAACTCCTATATATCCTGGCTCCTCGCTCACCTCTTCAGGGCAGTGTCTCAGAGTTATCTGAGATGCTGTGCCCCTGGCTTAAGTTCTCAGTTTTGTCCGCTGAATAAAACATAACTTTCAACTTCTAGGTTGTGCACTTTTTCAGTTGACACCAGGCCCACCTGAAAAAGGCAGGAAGAAGCTTATTAAAAATACAGATTCCTGTCCTGGAGGCAGCTTCAGCTCTCCTATAAAAAAGTGCTCACAGAAGATGTCCTCTTAAAATGTTTTTGGGAGTTACAGTGCCTGAAGGATCTGCCTTAATGTAGCATCAACATATTATAGACACTGGTTGTACTTGGATTGGGTGATACAAATTAATAGAAACATTTGTATGTTTGTATAAACATAATGTTTTATACAAACATTATGTAAGAACAGTGTTTGATATCAAATACTATTATTATTATTATTTGGATTGGGTGGGCTTTAAGGAGACAGATGATAGCATCCAAATATAGAGTATTTCATTTCTGGGTGCATGTAGAAGCTGAGTTTTTAAGAGGCACTCAAAGTGATTATTCTTTAAACTGAATTTTAAAGGAAATAATCCAACATTTTTCATAACTTTCTTGTGGTTGGCAAAACTTAATTCTTGGGTACTTATTTCCTCCAATGGGTTTTCAATGCCACAAGAGGCTTTGTCTTTTATGCCTTAAATCTCCACAGAGCCTAGCAAGGATGCTTTTTAAAGCAGAAGGGAACTGCCAAATGGTAAATCTTTAGCCTGGAGAGTTTTGAGGTAACATGTTGTTTGATACTGCGACAGAGCAATAATTTGGGGGACTAATAGGATGTTTTAACGACAATGTTACTTCATGTAGAAGATACATTTCTGGCAAGTGTCAAGTCTGCCCATCATTTGTAGCCATAATAGAAAAGGAAAAACAAAGTTGAAAGTATTAGTAGGCATGCCCAACACACAATCTAGCAGAATGTACACTGGAAGAATTTGACTTAGAAGACTCTGTACTTAATTTCTTGACTTTCAGTAAGTGAGGGTGTTGGATATTTGTCTGCAGTTGGTGTATTGATAGGTGCACAAGAATACGCTCAGTTCAAGCGGAAAAGCATGTGTCACCCTGGTACATGAAAGAGAACCAACAAAAACTCAAGAGTGGGTGATAAAAGAAGAAATCAACAGAGGAGAAACAGATTCAAAGTAACAAACAACCCCACATCAGGAATTTACCGACTTGGAGATAAAGCCAAGCTGAATTGTATTTAGAGCTATACGTTATTCATCTATAATTCAAAGCCTTTGCTCTCTTACTGGGGTTTTAAAAAACTTATTTCTTACCTTAAGCACCATTATTTAATTAATTTACAGATGAGCTTAATTAATCACTGATCTTCTAATGGAAATCCCTGTTGAATTTGTAGAAAGCGAAGGTAGATCCACAAAGTCTTGGTTAGAGAATGAATACAAACTACAGGCTTTATTCCACAACAGCGAACATCCAATGAGCCGTATGGATTCACTTGTTGTTGGGTGTTTTTTATTCGAAGGCTCATTGCTTCTTCTTTATCATTAGGTGGCAAATGTACTTCATCTGAATTGAATTCATCAGTTATCTAATTAATAGTTATCTAATATTGTTAACAGTTGAGGGAAACTGGGCACGGGGAGAGGATGACATACTGATGTACATAATTTGTAATGAACCAATTAAGCCAATCCAGTTTGACAAGCTGGATAAAAAGCTAACAGGTCCAGGGATGTGTTTTATGTTTTTACGCCCTACAGCTATAATGCAAAGTGAAGAAGAATTCTTTCTGCAAATAAACCCTACCTTACATCACCCTAAGTGATGACCATTACATGTTCTACTATACCATTGAGCAGTCTCATTAGGTGTTACATTTCATGCATTTGGAGTAAAAGAACAGATCCTTTGTTTTACCAAGATGTGGTCTAATACATCATTGCGTGTGACTCCATCATGATGCTTCAGTACATGGATGTTATCATGCACCAACAGTGTGGTTTATTAGGAATGTTTAGGACTCTAAATTTGGTCAATCTCTCTATAAACAGTGGTCTGAACTGGAAAAAATAAGAAGAAAAATGAGAACTTAAGTTTTAAGTGTGAATCAAATATTTTCCTTACTTGACCAAGTGTAAAGCACAGGTATTGTAAATTGTGACCCGAGTGCTTCCACTCGCCCCCCCCCCCCCCCCCGGCAGGTGCAGCTGCTTGACTGCAGCAACCTTTTTTTTTTTTTTTACCAAAGACTAACATCATTTTACAAACCTTCTCCACCTAGATCTCTAGCAGCCCCTACCCACAAAGTGGGTCTAACCTAGTTTCCATTTTGAATTCACTTATCAGTTTTTATTACATTAGACAGACCTATCAAAAATTACTGTATTTCTGTATTTTCTGTCACTTTTTGTCTTCATCAATACACTAGGTATTGAAGACAGGGATCGAATAACTGTGGAAGTGATGAATACATGAGAATGAACCTTACAGAATTTAGGAAGAGAGAGGGAAAAACAAACCATAAAGGCCTCATTTCTTGAAGACAATCCTAGCTCCCAAACATTTTTCCCCAAATTCCACACATCACACTTTGAGGGGAGGGTGGAGGGTGTCATTCAGAGGAGTGAATGACAAGGCGATTACACTGAAGCAGTTTGCACACACTCAGAATTGCAGCAATTGAGTAATATTTGCTAAATTAGAACCAGAAAATGGTTCTTTCTTTTCTTAGCCTCTCATCATGAGACTAAATAGTAAAAAGTACGTCGTGATGTCCATAATTTATATTCAGGTGTTATAATGTTTTCTGCCGCTCTCCATTCTCACCTCGAGCTTTTAAATAAGCCGATAGGAACCCTGGCCACCCAGCTGGCAGAATCCAAACAGCGATGAGATGTCAAGAGTCCTGCTTTATCCATGGCTTATATTCTGAACCATTTTCCCTTGCAAGCTTTGTACTCTGGTTCTTTATTTGCTCTGGTTGCCCTGTCTCCTGACCTCTTGTCTCACCCCTTGTCTCCTGCACCTCAGATACTGATTTTCTGGCGCTGACTGCAGATCTTCTGCCGGGTCAGAATTTCACGTCACTCTTCCATCTATGCTTGCTTTTGATTTTTGTAGTGAATAATGCAACTGGATTCTACTGACATCCCTTTAACTAGCCAGCATTTCCCCTAATTTGTCATTCATCTCACAGAATGTAATAGTCCTGTTTTTTCTTAACTCAAAGCGTTTTTCTTTTCTTTTCTTTCCTTTACAAACACACAAACAAACAAAAGACTTCTCAGGTCCTAACTCCTTCCTCTGTGGTGCTTTCATCTGTCAGAGTGAGAGTGGCTCCTGGAAGACGGAATTCCTGCCGGTTCGTGTACCATGTGGATCCGTTAACTTAAGGGGTACAGCTCCACTGCTCTGTTAGGGTTCACCACAGGGGCACCTGCTTTCTGAGGAAAATTCTCTGGACTTTTTAAAAACTAATATATTTTATTTTATTTTTCCTCGGGCTCTTTTAAAACTCCTTTTCTGTTCCAGTATCCTATTGAGGATGATACATTCTATTTAACTGTCATGTCTCCTTAGGCTTCTCTTTGCTATGACAGTTTCTCAGACTTTCCTTGTTTGTGGTGACCTTGACAGTTTTGAAGAGTAATGGTCAAGTATTTTGTAGAGTGTCCCCCACTAGGGATTTCCTGATGTTTTCTCATGATTAGACTGAGGTTGAGTTTTGAGGAAGAAGACCACAGATGTAGTGTCATTTTCTTCACATCATGTCAAGGGTTCACACTTATCAACATGACTCCTCACTGTTGATGTTAACCTTGATCACCTGGCCACAGCAGTGTTTGCCAGATTTCTCCACCATAAAGATACTCTTCCCCGCCTCCCCCATTCCTATCCTGTACTCATCGGAAGGAAGCCACTGCCTGCCCACACTTAATGAGTAGGGGGTTATGCTCCGCCTCCTTGAGAGCAGG
Organism: Aethalodelphis obliquidens; assembly: GCF_003676395.1. Lineage (NCBI taxonomy): Eukaryota > Metazoa > Chordata > Mammalia > Artiodactyla > Delphinidae > Aethalodelphis > Aethalodelphis obliquidens. The sequence goes on from NW_020838017.1 coordinate 1,156,090, forward strand.
ATACTTACATACATATTTGGAATTCTATAAAGGATATTTGTCTCTTCTATTCATTTATTTGTTTATTCAATCTTTTTTTTTTTTTTTTTTTTTTTGCGGTACGCGGGCCTCTCACTATGTGACCTCTCCTGTTGCGGAGCACAGGCTCCGGACGCGCAGGCTCAGCAGCCATGGCTCACGGGCCCAGCCGCTCCGCGGCACGTGGGATCCTCCCGGACCAGGGCACGAACCCATGTCCCCTGCATCGGCAGGCAGACGCCCAACCACTGCGCCACCAGGGAAGCCCTATTCAATCATTTTTTTTTAGTTATTTCTGAGATATACATTTTAAAGTAATAACTAGAATTATGACTTATAACATTATACCAGAACATATAAGATTTTTAGAAATTTCATGTAATGTCTGAAACATTTATATTAACATATTTCCATACAAATAACCAAAAGAAAGTTTAGTATTAGTTGTTTTTTTGTTTCTTTTTTTATACAGCAGGTTCTTATTAGTCATCAATTTTATACATATCAGTGTATACATGTCAATCCCAATCGCCCAATTCAGCACACCACCAACCCCACCTCACCGCGGTTTTCCCGTCCATACGTTTGTTCTCTACATCTGTGTCTCAACTTCTGCCCTGCAAACCAGTTCATCTGTACCATTTTTCTAGGTTCCACATACATGCATTAATATACAATATTTGTTTTTCTGTTTCTGACTTACTTCACTCTATATGACAGAAGCATGGAAGCAACCTAAATGCCCATTAACAGACGAATGGATAAAGAAGTTGTGGTACATACATACAATGGAATATTACAAATTGAGTCATTTGTTGAGACGTGGATGGATCTAGAGACTGTCAATCATTTTTAAAATATCAGTATGGGCTCATGGATATTTATTTTATACCTTAGGTTACAATCCAATAGAATTTTATGTATGTTGTTCAAATTGTTTCAGCTTTGGTGAGTTTCGTTTTGTAACACAAAACATAACTCCTCTGATAGGGATTTCACTTCACATTTTCTTCAAAGATTGGAGGGAGGATAAACTAGGCCAGCACTAGAGGTGTTTGAATTTGAGGTTTTTGGCATAAGTTATAAACAGTGGCCTACTTTGTATAATCCACCCATGCTTTTGGTATTTGTCACTATGAACTATGCAATCAGAATACCATGCTTCAAATATTCCTAATGTCTATGATATTAGAATTCTAATATTCTTGCCTCACTGGAGGGAAAAAAAAACTTTCTTAGGGTCTTTAATAAACTTTTGTATTCCACGAAGTCTCTGCTATCTACTTATTTACACAGTCATCCTGTGGCTCAGGAAGAGTTAGAGTGAGCAAGGGGCAAGTCACATACTCCACTCAACCCTTCCCAAACAAGAGGATTCGTACAATCAATATACGCATTATGATTAGATGCTAAAGAGTAACGTAATCGGAAACCTGCGGATATAGTGTTCATAATAATCAACACATTCCTTTATGAATCACAAAACATTCAAATAGATATTAAATACACCCAGTACAATGCCGGGGGATGTAGTAGACACTTAATAAATATTGACTGAAATAATAATTCATGACGTTTAGAATGTTTTCTTCATTTAAAAAATCTTATTGTGTATTAACTATGCTAATCTCATTTCTGTGTGTTACATTTCTGAGTCCTTTTACCATGTATCAACTACTCCAGGTCCTCTAGGAAGGCACCTAACAATTGTTATTTTTGACGAGACTGCAGCTATGTAAAAAAGCATGTCAGTAAAAAGTCTATGAAGAAACGTACCAGAATAGTTACTTTTCTGTGCTGAGACTACAGATGACTATAAAGTTCATTCTTCATTTATATATTCTCACATTTTCTATAATAACCTTCGTTACTTTGTCAGTGGTTAAACATGTTTATTTATTTATTTTTAATGCAAATACTTCTACTGCTGCTACATATGGTCAGTTAGTGATGTAAACATTATTCCATATTTTGGTCCCATTGCAATGGAAGCTAAAAAAAAATTCTAACTGGGAACTTTAGGTAAGTAACAAAAGTGTATTTTAATCATTAACAAGACTTTATCCCCAACGTATTGGTCTGTTAAAAACAAGTAATATGGGATATTATATCTTAGTCCCTGGTAATCTATGGACATTTGTGGTAAACCTACAGTGAGACTATGGAAATCGTTGAAAAAAAGATCACAGAGCAACTGGGGATTCTTCTGTAATAAAGTAGGGCTGCCACGATGAAAGCAAATGCCCCCAGTGTGCTACAGAGACTCTCATTAATTGCGTGAGGAGGGTTTTCCTCCTGGGGGCTCATGTAAGTGAGCATTTTACTCCCAGCACTGTTATTCAGGGATGTGGTCAGGCGCACTTGCCCTTGGAGGAGTCCGCCTTTGATTCTCTTTTTTCTGACTGAATTACAACTCAGAATATCGTGTGGAAGTGGATTTGCAGACTAACCCTCCTGAAACAAGAGCACTTATTACGCTGCGAGGGCACTGTAGTTTTCCTTTGAAGTCTGTTCAAGGGAGAGTTTTTGCTTTCCAACAACATAGGAATGATTCTTCTGGACCACGCTTTGAGTTTATCAATCTGGGGAGGTTATAGCCAGAGCAAAACTACAAAAACTCACATTCAGCAAACACCTAAGACCTTTGCCATGTGGGAACGCTGAGGGGATCGAGGGTAGAGGTGAATGGGCACGTAAAGGAGGGAGAATCAAGGACATGATAAACTGAACTGCCCTAAATGTGTACTTTACTTTTCTTCTTTAATTTGAAAGTTAAAATTATAAAAACATTTATAACCCTCTCAGATGCAAGTCTTTCTGTCACTGGTTATGGTGATAATGAGGATGATGATAGGGTTTCCTTCAAACACTATGAATCTCTACAATTCTTTGAACCTTTCTATACTTTATGCCTCAGATCACATCATCTTAGGGGTTAAAATGGGGCCAAGCTAGCAATAATCTCTTATTACTTTGACATTTGCCCGCACCAGCAGTTTCAGCATCTCCAACCTCTGAGCAATATCTGCATTTATTTTTGTGAGTCTCTTAAATCATGTTTCAAGGATGCTTATGAGATGGTCTTATTAAGTTCCAAGTGTAATCCTCAATTGACTCTCCCATTTTGGCTCAGTTCCTGTTTCCACTGTTACCACTACCAACACCACTGCAGATGCTTCACACTCAGGGAGTGTCAAAGCAGCACATTCTCGTCCTCCAGAATCACCAGCAGAAGGATGGAGCTGTGCTGCATGGGAAGAACGCTGCCTCACCAGCAACTGTGTTGACATCTTGTTACAGGGGTCTACACCCCAAAGTCTCCCAAGAGAAACATGCCTCTCAGTTTGGAGTTGCAGCCCCATCCTCACTAGCATTTAGAAAAAAGTCCATGAAGTTTGACACAAAGAGACTTTGGAGGAGGCTGCGTTCTCTGCTTCCACCCCATCCGGTGCTCAAGCCCCTTCCATCAAAATCTCACTCCCTTCTTCAAGGTTAACTCACCATTCCCTAGAGTTCCATCATCAGCTGAGTTGACACAGGCAATGGGTCACATTCTAACTTCTGCTACATTGCAAGATGAGACTTACATCAGAGAGCATTATTTTTGTGTTAACTTTACTAATTATTCACTTCTACGAGCATACCCAATTCCTTACCTCTCTGAGTTTCTATCTTCTCATTTGTCAAACAGGGCAGAAACACTTCCCTAGGAGGGTCATAAAAATGGCGTGATATAACATATATAACATTTAAAGCACTGTTCTACCATTATAAGACCATAATATGCAATGTATTAGTACCGGGTGACTCAGCAAGCTGAGAATCCCCTGGAAGAGCTTGGGGAAAATAAGTTATCTGGTCAAAACAAGGAATCTCTCTCTGCTCTAGAAGTTTCATTGATTTGGTGAAAAATGGACCTAGATAAGAAATAAATACAAACATGGCAGCTGTTTTGAGAAAGGAGAAAGAGATCACCCATAAAGCAAACAGGATCATGTCGATATCAACCTTAAATCTGAAAATTACGGTAATTATCCTCACCAAACTTAAAGGATTCTATGAATTGTGGCATCAGTGCCAGGTCAGTAGGAATCAAGATGATTTGGGTTTCATGGATTGGAAAGGTGGGAAAATATTACTGGGTTTAGTCAAGGTGAAAGGGATTTACAAACATAAGTCATCCAGAAGGTTTCCATATCTATATGTAGTCTTGGATTTCAGATATTTTCATGACTGCTGAGAAAGGGAAATATTGCCTCAAGTCAATATGTCAACAAAGTAATTGCCTTAAAGCTCAAAAAGGGTTGCACACATTATGATACTGTCATCATGTCCTTGCTCCCTCATTAAACGTTTAAGGGAAGGAAGTATATCTTTACCTTTGTTTCTGTCAAAGTGTGAGCTCACAGTCTGGGGCATAGAGAGTCCACAAATAATTTTTTATTTTCGAAATAAAGAAGTTAAAGACTAAATTGGCCTTAGAAAAGTCGTTCGTTTGACAATGTGTATATGACTATGACATGCTTTCACAAGCTACTTCCGATGGCTTCTTAGCAGGGAAATGCTGCCCACTGCATCTAGGTCTGTTGCCTGCTGAGGAATCTGCTGTATCCAGAACTCTAGGGAGTGCAGAGCTTTGGACCAGAGGGAAGGGCCAGTGTTCTGACTGCTGTATGAATGGGGTAGAGTTGCTCCGAGATTTCTCCATTATGAATATTCCGGTGACCCTGTTTGAACTGTGCTATGGTATACTCCCTACACATTTCTCCTTCCTGACTTTTGTCCAATTGCCCTCTTTCAATTCACCAAGATGGCTGTCTCTATATTAAGGTTTTACCTGTTGTTTCTTTTTTAACATGTTTAGTCTAGTATAGCCAGAAACCAATAAACTTGCCCTTTATTCTTAGAACCAATGGCAATTCAGAACCTCATTTACTGAGGGTTTTGTCCTGCCACTTTCTGTTAAATGGAACAAGTGGAAGCGCGGGTGAAAGTCGTTCAGACTCTGGCTCTGACACTGCAGTTTCAGAGCTCACAGGCTGCTGGAGAGAACAATCATTAGTTGGGTCAGGCGAGCTCAGGATTTCAATCTGGGGTGTCCCACTGAATTTGAATTAGTTCTTTGGTTGTGAGGAAAAGGGCTCGTAGAGCTGTGTTATTCCATACCAGCAACAGAAATCATAGAGGAGGGTGGCTAGTTCCTGTGTGTGTGGGGGGGAATTCTAATGGGAGACTATTGACCAAAGAAATCTTTCAATTCTGAGATAGGTCATATAAAGATCTTCCTCTTTTAAAAAGTCACTAAAGGGTCATATCCAAATCCAGGTTGGAAAGAAGTTTGTAAGTGCCTACTTAGAACAAAAGCAACGCAAACTTTCAACAAATGTTTATTTATGAATGCTTGGTATGTGTCCAGCCTTTTTTTTTGGTTTGTGTGTTTGTTTTTACTGAAATTTAATGTGACTGAAAGCCTGAAGTTTGTTTAAGTAGAGACAATATTAGCTGCTGATAATCAAGTGACCTTGAAATATTATCTCACCATTTGGGCATCAGTTTTCTTGGGAATAAAATGGAATAATAATTCTTACTTTATTTGATTGTTAAAAGATACTTTTCCTTTTACCTTGGAGTTTCAGCAAAAGTTGCAAACCTGAGAACAATAGGTGATAGATGAATCCTCTTTTATTCTAAAGAGTAAGCTGAGCAGAAGCCCAGGAGCCTCTCTAGGGTTTACTATGACCTTCAATGCCCCCGTCCCAATACACCTATAAGGAGAGAAGACTAGAGAATTTGGAAAATATCATGGAAGTAGAGTGTCAGGCGGTGGCAACGCTAAGGCATTCTGTCTCTTCTTTCTATCAAGCATGGAGGGTGTGCTCCCCACCCTGGTTCAAATTAGTAGGGCAAGATCTCAAGAAGATACTCACAGAGATGTCCTGGGTGGAGGTGGTATGGGGCAAGATGAGAATGTTCCGGAAGGCCCTGAAGTTTGCCCTTAGAAGTGAGGTCCATGTGAGGATACAGTGACTCGGGGAGGCCTGCAAAGTGAGAAGAAAAGGATCTCGATGGGGCTGCACTCTCACCATTTGGCAAGAATACATGCATTTCCTGTGGACCCACTGGATGCTATTAAATGAGGAGGAAATTTTAGCCACAAGAGTCAAGTTAGATGTGTAGCTGGAACCGGTGGCAGGGAAGCCTTGAGATGTCAGGCAAAGCCCACTGCCCCTTTTGGGAAACCACAGTGCAGAAGATGCTGGTGTGTGTGTGTGTGTGTGTGTGTGTGTGTGTGTGTGTGTATGGGAAGTGCCACTTGGAGAAACTCACCTGTTCTCTGACACACAGCTTTGGAATGAAGGGTATTGACAGTTGAATGTACCAGTATCAACAACTTTTTGCCATTTTCTTCTAATTCTCAACCCTCTCCGTCCACTCTACCCTCTATCAAGTTCAGGCCTATATGCACTAGTTGCTAACTCAGAGGACGAGCATCAGGATTGCGTGAGGCAGTGGGGAGCGCTCACCTAGTGCACAGTGAGCACTCACAGAGAAGGCTCTTAGGCACACGATTACAGTGACTCAGGGAAAGAGGAGTATTTGTTTTACGTATGATACACAATCACACGGGTTTTACTGTTACTACAATAGGTTTATTTCTGAAAAGTTCATCCTGAAATGGATCTCTTTAGAGAATGCACTCCTTACTACTGACTTAAATAATCAAGGTAAGGTCCCATTGCTCTGAAACTGTTTTCCTACAGTTTTAGTAAAGCAAATAAGTTATTAAAATCATCGAATCGGGACTTCCCTAGTGATCCAGTGGTAAAGAATCTGGCTTCCAATGCAGGGGACACAGGTTCGATCCCTGGTTGGGGAACTAAAATCCCACATGACGCAGAGCAACTAAGCCCATGCGCCACAGTTACAGAGCTCGAGTGCCTCAACAAGAGAGCCTGTGTGCTGCAAACTACAGAGCCTATGCACTCTGGAGCCCATGTGCCAAAACTAGAGAGAAAAAAACCCGCACAGCACAACTAGAGAGAAGCGCGTGCACCACAACTAGAGAGAAGCCCGAGTGCCGCAGAGAAACATCCTGCATGCCTCAACGAAGATCCCGCGTGTAGCAACTAAGACCTGATGCAGCCCCCAAAATAAAGAAAATAAACAAATTGAAAAAAATAAAATAAAATCATAGAATCAAAGGAAACCAGAGAGGAACAAGTCACAAATAGGATTTAAAACCGTTTAATTTTATTTTTGGTTTTGGTTTATTGGCATTAAAATCTAAAGCAAAAAAGAAAAACAATGCCAAGCTAGGAAACACTGAACAGAAAAATCACTTATCTGCTGTCAAAAATTTCTTCTTAATTCTTCTTGGTTTTTCACACCATCCTTTTCAATATTTTTGCAGTTATATCTTTATGGGATTTTATTTATTTATTTAAATATTATTGGATTTTCTCTATATTATAACTCAGTGAACATGTACTTGGAGCTTGTAACTTGCTTATGCTACACTGAGAGAGTTTAGAGAGAAAGATACACAGGCATCAAGATAACAGGTCTCTACTAGAAATCATAAAATAAGGGAGTACTTGCAAAGCATGTAGAACTACACAATAGGTAACATTGTTAATTAAATTTATAGTAGAGCTGATAGTAAGGATGGTAAAGTAACTTTTTGTTATTGTCTTTTAAATATGTTACAATATTAAAAAAATAAGATATTAGCATACTTTTACATCCCGAGTTATATTTGTTCAGTTTCAGCCCAGGGCTTTGCTTCTGAGGTATTGGCTGCAGAAAATACATAGGTCATATACTCTAAACCTTTGCAGTAATCCCCAGAAAGATTTATCTGATCTCTACTACACAGCTTGATTTTATACAGTTCCTGCAGGTCCTTTTCTCAGACATCTAATCATTCTTTCCTAGGGGTATAAAGAGGGAAGGGCAGAAATCACTGATACTGGCTCAAGAAAATGCATTTTTTTTTTTTTTTTTTTTAAGCTGGTAGAGGTCTGCTAGAAAGAATTGAATTGTGTGTAGCATTTTTCAATACCAAATGGCCTGGCCCATTTTACTACTGACTGACTACTAAAAAATACTTCATTTAAGATTTTATCAGAGATTCTCATTTCCAGTAATGTCAAACTGGGATATTCAGATCAAGCCTTCAGTGAAAATGCTTAAAAACTCTTTAAAAATATCAAATTGCTGACAAGAAAGCAAGGAGCTCCTTGGCTAACATCTAAGAGGAGCTGAAAGAGAAAGAGATAACCAGAGCACCAGGTAAGCACAGCTACTTTAGCTCTGAGGTTACTGGATCTCAGGGATCATGAGCCCTTGGCTGCTCAAAGAGAGGCATCAAACAGAGAACACTTCACATGAATCTCAGTAGAGATGAGTTAGATCTACCCCTGTACCATCCACCACAGGGAACATCAAGGAAATGGTTGCTTTGTGTCTTAGGTCGGGTTTCCACAGAGGTTAGAGTCAGATCTGAGTACCAGCAGTTTATTGGCAGGTGTAGTGGATGCTATACTACACAGCCTATATCCCTCCTTCGGAAATGACACACTCATTCCACTACACCTATGAATGTGGGCTGCAGCTGGCTCTAGGGTGAGTCCCTCTTCAGAACTTGCCCTCAGCTGAAGAGAGCATCTCATGCAAGGTCATCGCCTCCCTGGCAGCAGCCCACATTCAGTGACTGGTGTCTTCCATCTTTGTCTCAAAGTGGGAAATCCCTGAAGGCTGTTCTAACTCCAGAGCTCTTTTGGGGGTCATTTGGGGTCTCTGGGGCAACTGCATTAAGGTTCAACTTTTCTCTCTGCCCAATCTTGCTTGACCTGTCTTCACATATGGTGAAAGTACTCTCTCTCTCTTTTTTTTTTGGCCATGCCGCGTGGCTTGCGGGATTTTAGTTCCCTGACCAGGGTTTGAATCCGTGCCGCCGGCAGTGAAAGCACCACATCCTAACCCCTGAACTGCCAGGGAATTCCCTGAAAGTACGCTCGAATAAGCCTCCTTTATATAAAATCTCAGAGGTTTCCTGGGAAACCAAACTGGCAGGAAGTTATCCCAGAGCACAGGGATATGAGCCAGGGAAGGGAAGAGGGTCAATATAGGTTGTGTTAAGCTGTGGCTCAACCTGACTGGGGAGCCCTGGGAGGCTGTGCAGAACTTCCTCAGAGAGACAAGGAAACAGGTATTTTCCACCAACTTCCATACATCACTGATTGAGGATTGTTTTTAGAGTTGTCAATTGCCATGTCCTCTGCATCATCTGGAAGATATACCAGCACTTGCCATGGTCAGAGAAGGAATTTCTTCCTTGCAGTAAGAGGGCACTGTCATGAATGGAAATGATGAGTTTTGGTGAGCTTTGGTCAGGACATCAATGCTATTTACTATACTTTCATTCTATGTGAGCAGAGTGAAAAAGGAAAGGGAAAAACTTGATCCTGATTCCTTGTGATCAAGATCCAGTTCTGATGTGAGTTTACATCTTGTGTACACAGTATCTCTCTATGGTCCAAGCAACTTTGCATGTGAACTTGCTTTAAGTGGTTCTAGACTAGTAGTGCCTCCAAGAGCCTGGCAGAAGGAAACTCAAATCTATAATAAAAGCGGAGTTCACCATCCTAGACTTGATAAATCCCCACCTATATATTTTTGAAGGAGAGTAAGGAGAAAAAAGAAAAAAAAAAATCAAGGTGAGAAGTAACAAAGAAGACACAGTGAGGGAAAACCTGTAGAAACAATAAAAAGAACATTTAGACTTATAAGAACTCTAGATATTAGACTTATAATAGATTATGCAACAACTAGTTTATTATGTATAGAGGGAAAAATAAAAGTTTGAGTATATCTGTAGAACAGAAACTTTTAAAAACTTTAGTATTTGAAAGAGTAGAACTTCTGTAAATTAAAATAGAAATTTAAAACAATCTGAAATTCAATGCTCAGTAGAAGAATTAATTGCTGAATAGAGTCCACTGAAAAGAAAAGTGGTAAAGTAGAAAATGGATCAGAAAAATGATAACGAATGTAGTACAGGGAAACAAAAGATATTGGAGATATCTTTTCATATTGGAGATATTGGAGATATATGGAGATATTGGAGATATTGGATATTCATATTGGAGATATCTTTTCCAATGAAAGTGTGGTAAGAAGACAAGGAAGGTATGAATGTAACTGGAGTTCCAGAAAAAAGGGAGGAGGCCTGAGAGGTATTTGAAGAAATATTGGCCAAAAGTTTGCAAATTTGATGAACCTATAAATGTACAGATCCAAAATGCTTGGAAAGGCCCAGGAAGAGAAATATAAAGAAAACTACACCAAGTCACATAATAACCTGTCATTCGAAACACATGATAAAGAAAAAAAATCATAAAATAGGCAGAGGAAAAAAAGACATTACATACAGAGGAACAATGATAACAGTTGTAAGAAACTTGTCAGAAACTATGAAACCCAGAAGAGAAAATAACAGGATCTTTCAAGTACTGAAAAAAAATTGACCTAGAAGTCTATAACTGGAAAGAATATCTTCCAAACATGAAGGTGAAAGCCTTTGCCAGCAGACCTGTACTACATAAAATGTTAAGTAGGTCCTGTAGGCAGTAGAAAAATGGTCTCATATGCAATTTAGAGCTACACAACAGGTTGAAGAGTGCTGGAAACAGTAGACTGTGGCATATTCACAGGACGGGATGCTATTTAGCAGTAGTAGGAACAACCACTGATGTACAGAACAATGTAAATGAATCTCAAAAAATGATTTGCTGAATGATACATATTCATATTATTTAATTCCATTTACATAAAATTCTAGAACTGGCAAAACTAATCTATAGTGAAAATATCAGAGCAGTATCTTTTTAGGCATGAGATTGACAGGAAAGGAATATGATACTTTCTGAGGACCTGGTAATATTTTACATCTGGATAGAAGTTTGACTTTCGGAAGTGTATCTGTTTTTCAAAAATCAGTGAATGAACATATCAGACTTATTCATTTCACTTAAGTAAATTTCCCTTCTAAGAAAAAAACTAATATTGAACACTAGTTAGTAATATAAATGCTATGAGGAGGCCTCTGGCTGTCGGTAATTTACTTTGAAATGTATCAAGAAAGTGGATGATTAATAGATCGTAGGGGTAAATAGTTGGATGGATGGGTACTTGATAAAACATATATAATAATACGTTCATACAGGATCTAAGTGGAAGCTATAGAGGTGTTCATTGTAAAATTATTTCAGTTTTGCTCTACAATTGAAATTGTTCATTATAAATTTTGAAAAACAACCAGTACAAAGGGAAAAATGCTATAACCAAAATTATAAATATTTTATAAGTCAGTATTAGAAAATACTTTTATGACATTGTGGATTTCTTATCTAGAACAGAACATAAGGAGAATGAACCATAAAATGATGGCTTGACAAAGTCAACCACCTTAAATTTAACAACTTCTCTTTATCAGAAGACAGCATTAATAGAGCAAAATAAATGAGTTACTGAGTGCAAGATGATATTTGCAACACATATACTTGAAAAAGGACTAGTTTCCAAACCATACAAAGAACTCTTAAACACCAATTTTTAAAAGAATGACCAGGCAACACAAAACAAAAATTAAGCAAAATAATTGAGTGGACATTTCACCAAAAGGCAATCAAAATAGTTGTTAACTTACGATTAATAAGTATAGATTAAAACCACAGCAAGAAACCATAAATATCTCAACAGATCATGTAAAACTGCAAAGTCTAAAACACATCATGCTGTTGAGTATGTGGACCAATGAAACTACCCAACATTGTTGATATTTGGTAAAATTACTTTGGAAAATTATTTGGCATTATCTAATAAAGTCAAACACAGGCACATTCTATGGCATAACAACTCCATCCCTATTTGTTTACACTAGAGAAAATCTCACTTATATGCACCAAGCTGCATATGTAATAAAATTTCCATCATCTTTGTACACTCTAGCTTTTTCCCTAAAAAAAATCCAACAATCAACAAACCAACAAACTAACCAACCAACCTGGATGAAAACAAACATAATGTTGAACAAAATAATCAAGAAACAAAACAAAATAAATGGTATGAGTCATTCATAGTTCAAAATAGGCAAAACTAATGTATATTGCTTAGCAGTGCATACCTAATTGTTAAAACCACAAAAAAAACATATGAAATGATAAAGACCAATGGGGGGATAATGGTCCACCTTAAAGGGCAGTGATGGTGCTGTGGTTTGGCAGGGTGTGGGGTGCTGGTGCTTCTGGAGCGATGGCAGTGTCCTATTTCTTGACCCGGGTGGTGTTTACATGGGTGGTCATTTTGTTTGTTAAACTGCACTAATACATGTTTAATTCACTCTTTCATATTTATACTATATTTCACAATCTATTCTGTTTTTAAAAAAATAATACAATATTATTGATAATGCTGTAATTCTATATTTTATCATAAACAGCACAAAATGGTGTTTTTTCTTGAATATAAGCTTAGCCCTGACTGTCTACAATCTCTTGAGTGGTTTTTAGGGCCACCCCTCTCAACTGCCCTCCCCGCAACACACACATTTATTCCACAGGATGCTGTGAGGCAGGGAGGATAACCTAGGAAAGGGTACCCAAGGACAAACTTGGTGCTACATCATTGATGATTTGCCCCAAAGAGAGACAAGTTAGCTATAAATCCTGGTGTGTCCCTCCAACATCAATGTACCCCTTTTACACTAGGGGTTCTGGGTGATCTGACTAATGTTAGCACCTTTCTACCATCATGATTCTCTTCCACATTTGATTCACAGTCATCAAACATATGAGAATGTGGTAGGTAATGGGGATACATAATCAAATAGTAATAATTAAATAACGATAATACTTATTTTTTAAACCCAGCTAATTCTTATTAAGTACTTACTATGGGCTGGGAGTGTTTTAAGTGCTTTAGAGGTACTACCTCTTTTAATCCTTTTAGTGATTCTCTGAAGTGGGAGTAATTATTTTTTCTCATCTTACAGATTAGAAAACTGAGGCACAGAGAAGAAAGTCACTTGCTTGAAGTCACAGAGCATGTAAGTGTCAGAGCTGGATTTCAAACTCGGATGTTTGTTTCCACACTTGACTTCTATGCTTTTGGGTAAGAAATGAGTTCTTAAATATCATCTATTTTCTACACATGTGTCAGTATTATTTCTAATACAGTACGGAAAATGAAGTGACAGATATACTTTAAATTTTCATCAATGTTGCACATTAAATGTATCTTTAAAATCAATAGTTATTTGAATGATTTGATAGTATGTGTGGAAGAATTAATAATTAAAGGATGAGTTTTGAATTAAGGTGACTAAAATCAAATTCTAGATAACTTCACTGCCAAATGATAGATGACTCTGTAATTCCATAAATAATTCAAGAAATTAACCTTTAATTATATAAAGAAGGTTTAATGTCTGGTTGAATAAGTTAGCTGCCTCCATTCCAGATGAGCCACAGGTTAAAGATTCTATGTTTTTGCTTTTACTCATCTTTATTTTTCAGTAGCATAACACAAACACTCTTTTCCCAGAATCACTTTAAGAGTTGCCAAAACGTTAATTAACGGTCGTTGGGATTTCTTTTCTATTATCATTTTTATAACAAACTTGGCTGCTGGCTCTGTGTTTCCTGATTTTAATGAAGCCAGCACTGCTGTACCGCTTCAAACCTTAAGGACAATAATAATAACCTCTATTCCTATGGATTTTATATTATATTACTACACATCTATAAACTGAGGATAATACTAATGCTCACCTCAACCTCACAAGGTTGTTAAAAACAATAAATAAGCTAGTAAATGAATTGTGCTCATTTCTCAAGGAGACTTGGAAGCTCCACCAAGTGTGAATGAACCGGCGCAGAGCAGGAGCTTCTCACATGAGGGGAAGAGGCAGAGAACCAAGTTCTGCACGACTGAGGAATGTCACTCGCGCATAGTGCTTCTGCAGAGTGCTGGGACCAGGAGTTAAAACCCCTTTAAAATTATGTCAGCTGCTCTGCAGGCTTAAAGTTACATCCAGTCGCAATTTTGTGGCTCCTAGCTCACTGGGGGGCCTGAGAACTGATTTACCCTGAAGAGCTATTTGCGGAAAAGTCTTGAAAACAAAATTCCAGTCCTGAAATATATGCCAAAAGAAGAAGCCTTAACCTCGGGAATAAAGCAAGTTTGGGGCTTTTGGCCAATAAAAGTCAAGACATAATTGGCAAGGGCAAGGTTGTCTGAATTGAAAGGACAGACAAAAAATTCTACGAATTGCGAACCTACTCAGTTAACATATGTTGTTACTTTTAATCTTTATCTATGTTTTTACAAATGAAGAAACTGAACTTAAGCTTTATACCCAGTGTGAAACGTATAGTAAGTGGTTGGTCTGTGACTGAACTTAGTTTTCTCTCTGTCACAGTAAATTACACCCATGCCTCTAATTTCACAATCCCTAACCTCACAGAGGTCCTCAGTGTACCTTGCAATCCTCTTATGCTTTTCACATCCATCACCTCCCTTTTCCTAATTGGCTGTCACTGACTAGCTGTGTGACTTCAGGCAAGTCACTTAAACTCTCTGTCTTGGTTTTCTCATCTATAAACCGAGAATAATAATAATACTCACCTCAAAAGGTTTTTAATAGAATTTTTAAAAGCTAATAAAGATATAGCCCTTAGAATAGTGCCTGAAGCATAGCAGGAGCTATGGAAGTTGATGACTGGGATTCTTATTTCACAGTGAAAACACTCAATCAGAAGACCACTCTTCCTTATGCTCTGTTGTCGGACCACACCTACCGTCTGTATCTTATGCCAATTCTCTTGTAACCGTGATAAAGATCTTTGTTCCTATCCAGAGCCAATCTTTGCACTTTTAAACTGTAATGCATCTCCCACTTAAGGTCATCACTTCAGCTATTCATGCTTTTCTCTCTATGCATCATCAAATTTTCTTTCCCTGCTGGGTCACTGCTATCAACATAAACACACACCGCAATATCTTTCATCTAAAAACAAAGATGCCACAGTCCCTTCAGCCTTTGTCTCACTGCATCTCCTACCCACTCCCATCCTTGAAATAAAACTTCATGAAAGAGTTATGGGGTTAGGGTGTTTTGTTTTTCCAACTCTTCTCCTTTCTGGATTACACTGCAATTGATTTTCCTCCTTTCTCTCCGCTAGACTGCTCTTTTCATGGTCACCATAACACCCACGCTGTAATCCAACAGTCAGTTTTCCTCCATCATCTTACTTGATTTATCAGCATATGATGTGTCTAAACAGTACACCTTACAAAACCCGGCAAGACCCTGCGGGGCCCTCCTGGGTACAAAAGCCTTTCCATGTCTCCGGATTCTGGTTTGTAGGAAAAAGGTTTCAGCCTCCTAGAGCTTCCCTGAGTTCCAAAGGGCAGATTCAAATAGATACTGATTGGGCAAGTGAGGGAATGCAGAAACAGAGGAAAGGTGGTCAAGGAACAACAGTTCAGCTGTAAAGCAGAGCCCTACTTCCTCCTCAAGGGATATAACATAACAATATGATACAAATCTTTGATTTCTTCTACAGGAACTAAGACGGCCCCCATGCAGGTGGAGGATGGTGACTATATGCTGTCCACAAGCATGTAGACCCCAGACTGATGGGAACCAGAAGTCTGATGACTGAGATTCCAGAAACATCACCCTCTTACCTCACCACCAACCAATGAGAAGAAAGTCATGCATCCTACAGCCCTCACCCCGAAATGTGGCCTTTAAAAACGCTTCCCTGAAAACCATCAGGGAGTTCCGGTCCTTTGAGCGTGACAGGCCCGTTCTCCTTGCAATAAATCCTTTCTATTCCAAACTCCGACATTAGTTTTGTTTGGCCTCACTGTGCATCGGGCACATGAACTTGGCTTTGATAACGTTTATCCTGCCTCAAAGGACTATCTTCACTTGGCTTCTAGAACATCATACTCTCCTGAGTTTTCTTCTATTGGTCTGCCTTTGCAGATTTCTCATCATCTATTCTAAATATTCAAACATCACCGTGCTCAGTCCTTGGATTTCTGATTGTTTTCCTTTATTGACTCCTTACTCTTCTGGTGGTCTCATCCAGTCTCATTGCTTTAAAATGCATTCTATAAACTGATGGTCCCCAAAACAGAATAGTTCTCAAAATTATTTGCTAAAAGAATGACTCTTTGGTGTACTCTCCAATCTGTAAACATTTTTACAATAGAAGCTTATTTTAACCTCATAACAAAGCTATAACCTACATTATAAAAATTTATCTCTAATTCATGTATGAATAATCTACTATAAAGAGTTAAATAAAATCTACTAAAAGAGTTAAATAAAATCTACTAATCTACTATAAATCTACTGTAAAGTGACTTGTGTAAGATCAGTCAGACAGTCCTAAATCCTATCACTCTAAATCCATGTTACTGCATAATTCAATGAAAATATAAATAATGATAACTTTTTACTTTATGAAATTTGTAGAAAATTCCCCCAAACTTTTTGTCTACTGAATGGTGATTAAAAAAGAGTTCTATAAATACTCAGTTTTTTCCTTCCTTTCTTTCCCAGCATTTAAAATTGATTCACTAAAGATTATTGAGTGTTACCATGAATTAACACTGGAGATGGAACAATATGAAATGCGTGGGATTTATTCTTAAGAATTTTGCTGTCTCTGTTAGACACACTGAAGGTATATGTCTAACATTATTTTTATTCATGATCATGTTCAAAACAACTAGTTATAAGTTAAGTCTTTATATTTGCAAGATCCTTTGTTTTTAAACCATTGAAAACTATCATTTGAATGCTCTTCCTAGAGATAAAAGATGACCTATTAAATTTTCATAGAAATGCAGGAAAGCAGGCAACATGAAAAGGAATGAAGCCAAGAAGAACTATTAGGGTCGGGATGAAGAAAGGACTGAGGTGAATCCAGTGAGATTTGAGAGCAGGTGTTAAAGATATAAAAATTTATTGACTCTGAAACAACAATGCAATGCGTCCCTGGTTCTTTCACTATTTATATTTCCATTCTTTTCATATTTCTTGCATGGTTCTCGTCTCCCGTTACTCAAGTCTTTCCCAGTTCTGAATGCTCCTTGACTTTGATTATAGGATATTTTCTAGAAATTATATGGTAGACATAGATACTAATAGGAGGTTCCCACTATTTTTAGGCAAAAGCTTGTTGCTCCGTTTTTTGGATACAAATCTTTGACCTTCCTTTAATTGCTTTGATTGTCTCTATCCCTGCCTGCCTTCTCTGTATCCATTGTCTTACAGGCCAGTGCACTGCAGCTGTCTCATTTATATAATTCAGCAAATGTTCAGAGAGACAGAGCTGTGAACACAATTGTTTTGAGCTGTGAATAGAAGCAAGTTGCATTGTGTGTTTCTGGGTAATTTCATCTGTGGCTTCCATTCACATACCATCACAAATGTTCTCGTCTCAGAAACAATTTACTTCTTCCCTCTTTTGCCCCTGACTCACTAAAATGTATGAGAGCCATAAACTTAGCAAAAACTTTTATTTCAATTTGCTAATTCTAGTTCTGCAATCTAGCCACCTTTATGTTATGCACACCACCTTTTAATGGCTGTCTCTAGAAGTGGACTGAAGAATTTGAACAGTAGCAGGCAGCAAATTACACAGGAACTGTGTGCTTCCGGAGGTCAGACACTGTATTGTATTCACTCTGGTAACCCAAAGTCCTTAGCAGACTGCTAGAAGATTGCATGAGTAAATATCTGTGAATTACATAACAATATTTTAAAATCCTTATCAAAGTTTGAGCAAAACACACAATGCAGCCTGAGGCCTCTTTTTGATTTTAGTTTGTCTAACCACCTTTCAGATGTCACTTTCACGTTTTCACTTACATAACCTAGCCCTACAACATTTAGCAATAAAAGCTTTCCTCAATATACTATTAGCCAAATTAATGCCATATACATTGATTAGAATATATAAAGTAGAAACATATCATTTACCTTGTAGAACTGTTAAGAAATATTTAAAGTGCTAATCAGTTCAGTGATAATGACTACCAACTAGCTAGTAACAATAACTTCATCGGTGGTAGTAGTGCCACTTTACTTGCATTATTTCATTTAATCCTCAAGACAGCTCGACGTTGAATATAATGTGAAGGGGGTTTTATAGTGGCTAAAGAACTTGCCAAAGATCACAGCGCTATCAAAAAATGCAGTAGAATTCCATCCTAAGGTACATCTCAGCCCAGAGCCTTTCCTCTTCACTCTAAACCGTAATTCTTCAAAAGACAGTACCTTAAGGTCTATGCCCTTGCGGAGCTTCATAGGCTAGACAAAATGCATCCAAATCCTAGGTTGGACAGAGCAATTCAATTCAACAAGTTCTATTTTGAAAATAAGTGTAGGACACAAAATTTCTCTAGGGAGTTTATAGATAATCAGAATTCAATCTCTTTCTATATGAAGGTTAGAAAGAACTTAGACAAGCACAAACAGGGCTCTAGTACAAGACTGATTATGGAAAATTCGATTCAGAATGTTTGCAGTGCTTTGAGGACATCTAAGGAAGGAAAGAGCATATTCTGTAGAGGGTGCAGCTTGATAAGGGAGAGAGAGAGAGAGAGAGAGAGAGAGAGAGAGAGAACAGTGTCCTTGCTAAGGGAGTTGCAGTGTCTTACTAAATGGGCAGGAGTCCGAGAGAGATGATAAGAAAGGAAAGAGAAGAAGGCATTCCAGACAGAAAAAGGAGGTTGAAGTGAGGTGCAGAAATGAGTCATTTACAAAGCTCTCAAAGCAGAAATTGGATGGGAGACTGGAGAGGGTTTGGAGCCTAAGTTTTAAAAAGAAAGAACCATATCTGATTAATTAATTTAAAAAAATGTAGCCTAGAGAAGAAACACGTTAAACGCAAACACAATAGCCACATGCTGTTATGTAACCTGAGATAGAGGCCATGGGTGAGATTAGAGGATGCAGGGTGCTGAGAGGAGTAGAGAACGACTTAGAAAGGACGCTGGCTTTCTTGAGGCACACAATGTTGACTATTAAATAGTATTTATTTGACACCAATTTGATTGACATTTATGAACTTTATTCAATGCCAAATGTACTGAAGTTTCACATGCTAGTGTTAATAACAACACAACTGTCTCACAAGGCACATTTAAGAATCTAGAAGCAGTAGGCAGTAGGGCTCCTTGAGGGAAGGAGGTGGGGAACCCTGCTCCACATATATGCTGCGGCCACTCAGGGACTGCATAGGTGGTAACTCATTTTGGTGTCTGAGGTTGCTCTTTGATTGACAGAGACTCTTCATACTTCCCCTGAGTCCACTATGCCACCTCCAGAGTATTAATTTAAGCAGAATACAAGAAGCAGGGGTCATAGAGTGCAGGCTTAAAGGAGAAGTGTGCCATTCTTTCAGGAATTTTTGAAAGTGAACCTGTAACTGTAATAGGCATCTTTCAAGCATAATTTACGGAAATATATTGGTTTTGTTTTTTGGTAAATTAAAGCATGTTGTGTTAAAATATTGTTCTCAAAGAACTATGAATCTCTTCAATGAATTCTGTTTTACATCTATTGGCAACACCATACTCACAAAGGAACTCTATAAATATTATCCTAATTAGAAAGTGTTTAACGTCTATTCCTATAAGAGACTCAGAAGCCTTTATTAATTCATGATGTGATTCAAGCTAGCTATGAAACGATGGGAATATGAAGAGTCATAGTATCATTGACTCCAGGTCTCTTATGTAATATAGACCATAGTAATCTTCCTGTAGTCATGACAACTGAGAAGTCAAGAGATGTGGATTGAATAGCTATTTTGTGTAGAGCACCTTACAAACTACAGTGGGGAAGGGGGAGAAGAACAAGACAAAGGTTCTACCCCAGAGAAATTTACAAAGTAGCATAACATAGGAATGAGCTTCTGTGTTTAAAATATGACCAACCAATTTTCTCTGAGAGATACGTTAAACTCAAGGGCTTTGGTTGCTTCCACTTTGGGTTGCCAAAGAGCCCAAAGTGATTTGTGCATCTCTTCAACTGCTCCGGTCAAATGTCTTTACCTAATAAAAAATTTTCTTTGTATTTCCCCATTTACTGAGAAGAAAACAATTTAACTCTAATAAAGATTTTTTTCTCAGAGGACTGCATTTTTCTCTTTAATTCTTAATTCATTATAAGCTAGAGAATGTTAATTAGTCCATTTTCTTCTTCTATAAATATTTTCCTTTTTAAAAGTGCAATGTTTGCTCTACTACAGTATTCAGGTTAAAACTGCACACACACACACACACACACACACACACACATATTTAACAAAAGTAAACATGACTACTGATTCCCTGATGCACAAGCATGTCTAGTGAGGTGTGCAGACTGCTACTGCAGCGTTCTAGTCTGTTCTGTTTAATCATTGCTAATACTACTCTTTAAACAACTCATGCTTTCCAGGTTCAGTAAAGAAAGTAAAAAAGAAATTAAAAATTTTATTCTGAATCCTTGAAAGAGCATTGGTTCACAATCGTTGCTCATCCAAAATGCTAAATAGCACTGACATAACTTGTGACAGATAACGTGAGATACAGGGTGATGTTAGCAGACTTCTGTTTGTAAGTTCACACCAGGCATCCTTACCATGGTTGGAAGTATTTTTCAGGGTTTTGGTGTTATGAATTCTATTAAACTGATACAGAATTAAGCGGCTTAAAGGACTCGTGTGTGTTAACAAAACTTGTAAGATAACAGTATAAGTTGCCAGGAGAAAAAACTTTCAAGCAATGCAACTGGTTACCCGTTTGACTCTGAACTATGCTGTTCGTAAATACACCTTTGCAGGATGTCAAATTACCATTCACTGCTAGGTGACATTGAATGTTCCTAACAGCCAGGCTGGGACAGTTACACTAAAGTCCTACATGAAAACCTGTTCATCAAAACTTCTCTCTGTATTCTGGAGATACACTGACAGACCCTCCCTATCAATCTCCATTCATATTTGCTCTGTGCGTATCACTTCCCTTCACTTACTACAATATTACTTCAAACTGATGAACCATAAATCAGTTTGTAGCAGAGCACTTGTGAACACAGATCACCACTTATCAACTGTGTGACCGTAGCAGCTTCTGTAACTGCTCTTGACCTTAATTTCCTCATCTGTGAAATGAAAATGATGATAATGTATACTCCTAGTGTAGCTGTTGAGTGGAT
Organism: Aethalodelphis obliquidens; assembly: GCF_003676395.1. Taxonomy (NCBI): domain Eukaryota; kingdom Metazoa; phylum Chordata; class Mammalia; order Artiodactyla; family Delphinidae; genus Aethalodelphis; species Aethalodelphis obliquidens. Next base: position 1,177,397 of record NW_020838017.1, read on the forward strand.
TAAAAGATAGAATTCATGTAAATGCTTTGTTTACAAGACTGTATGGCACATAATAAGTGCTTTTATTGGATGATCGTTTTCTTAAGTTTCATTTTGTTAATTCATTTATTATCTTCCTTAATAAACAGTTATCAAGTTATTATCTTAATAGATGCTTACTAAGTGGATTAGGCTGCAGGTTCTATTGAAGGCATTTGAAGAGGTGGTGAGAATAAATAGACTCCAAGTGGTTCTCCCTTAACGGAGAACCACTGTAATGGAGGAACAAGAGACAAGGACCAATGTGTGCTACAGAAGGAGGCACAAAGCACTCTGATAGCTCAGGGAAAACAAATTCCTAAAAATATATTCCCATCATCTTCTTTGACTTGTATGTCAACATTTCTTAAATCTCAGCAAACACATTCACAAAATATGTCCTAAACTGTGTTATCTCTCTATGGAAACATCCCCACACATTAAATATTCTCAGGGTATCCTATCCAGAGGCACATGTGTTCATTTGTTCCTTATTACTGATGTTAATTTTGATCATTATGTGAAGGTTCATTTTCTCCACTGAATGGTTACCATTTCTTCATCAGCAATGATCTTCCTTTGGTATTCTCAAATACTGGGCTAAATATCCTTTACTAACTGTGTCAGTTACCTACTGCCATGATAGGTGGCAAATGTGTAAGCAAGAAGGACCCACAATGCAAACTATCTGCTGAAATCATGCTCGTTAATGCTCCGCTGACTAAAGCAAGTCCCATCGTGGTGCAGAGTCAGTTTGGGAAGGCACTACAATGATATATGACAGAGGGAAGGGATATACGAAGGGTAAAGAATTAGGGCCACTGATGCAATCAATCTACTAACGTAACACTAAAATTAAGTCCCAACTAATGTAGGCACTAAGGGAAATCTTGACAAATATTCTAAGAAAAACAAACTAGTGTATTCACACTCTACAAATGTTGCCTATATTACAATATAAAATACACTTAGGGATGGGTGCAGTGTTTTATTCCAACTCTTTTTGGTTTGTGGAATCATTTCATCGTTTATCAGGCTTTTAAAGCACTAAATTTCTGGTGTGATATTGACTACAACAATGGAGCAGATACAAATTATTCATTTCAAAATTTATGCTTGTACTCAGAAATGTCCACTGAACCATCGTCTATATGGGGTTCTATATAAACCCCATATATTGACTATATGGGGTTCTGTATAAAACAACAGCAACAATATAGTAGACTGTAATAGATCAACTTTTATTATACATGATTGTTATCAGTTCTATGACACCACTTTCAGTAGCTGTGACCTTTGGATGCGACAGTAGCTGTGACCTTTAGATGTCTCATGGTAAACTATAAGAAGACAAAATTTATGTAATAACAACTTTAAAGACATTATTATCCTTGTGTAAAGTGCCACATAAAAGACATGCAGCTCATTTCCTCAAAATGTTCTAAAAACTGTTCATTTGGGGTCTGAATTTAAATAGCTCACAGGCATGTCCTTTCCTCAACTTTTTGTCATTGCCTCACCATTTACTGAATAAATTAATAGGAATGACCCAGATCACTAGAACTGGAGCCTTGATTATATCAGTGCCTCACAAATGCTCTGCTCATGTGAAGATTTGATGAGAACTGATGGAAACTGACCGGCTGCCCTTGGGCATTCACTCCCTACATTATTCTCCAAACAAATCTATAACTTTGAGGCTGCTTCCAGCCATTGTTTCTTTTTTTTATTAAACATCTTTATTGGAGTATAATTGCTTTACAGTGGTGTGTAGGTTTCTGCTTTATAACAAAGTGAATCAGCTATACATATACATATATCCTCATATCTCTTCCCTCTTGCGTCTCCCTCCCACCCTCCCTATCCCACCCCTCTTAGGTGGTCACAAAGCACTGAGCTGATCTCCCTGTGCTATGCAGCTGCTTCCCACTACCTATCTATTTTACACTTGGTAGTGTATATATGTCCATGCCACTCTCTCACTTGGTCCCAGCTTACCCCTCTCCCTCCTCATGTCCTCAAGTCCATTCTCTAGTAGGTCTGTGTCTTTATTCCCATCTCGCTCCTAGATTCTTCATGACATTTTTTTTTTTTTTTAGATTCCATATATGTGTTAGCATATGGTATTTGTTTTTCTCTTTCTGACTTACTTCACTCTGTATGACAGTCTCTAGGTCCGTCCACCTCACTACAAATAACTCAATTTCGTTTCTTTTTATGGATGAGTAATATTCCATTGTACATATGTGCCACATCTTCTTTATCCATTCATCTGTTGATGGACACTTAGGTTGCTTCCATGTCCTGGCTATTGTAAATAGAGCTACAATGAACATTTTGGTACACGACCCTTTTTGAATTATGGTTTTCTCAGGGTATATGCCAAATAGTGGGATTGCTGGGTCATATGGCAGTTCTATTTTTAGTTTTTTAAGGAACATCCATACTGTTCTCCATAGTGGCTGTATCAAAACAGTGCAAGTGGCTTCCCTTTTCTCCACACCCTCTAGAGCATTTATTGTTTCTAGATTTTTTGATGATGGCCATTCTGACTGGTGTGAGATGATATCTCATTGTAGTTTTGATTTGCATTTCTCTAATGATTAATGATGTTGAGCATTCTTTCATGTGTTTGTTGGCAATTTGTATATCTTCTTTGGAGAAATGTCTACTTAGGTCTTCTGCCCATTTTTGGATTGGATTTTTTTTTTTTATGATACTGAGCTGCATTAGCTGCTTGTAAATTTTGGAGATTAATCCTTTGTCAGTTGCTTCATTTGCAAATATTTTCTCCCATTCTGAGGGTTGTCTTTTTGTCTTGTTTATGGTTTCCTTTGCTGTGCAAAAGCTTTGAAGTTTCATTAGGTCCCATTTGTTTATTTTTGTTTTTATTTCCATTTCTCTAGGAGGTGGGTCAAAAAGGATCTTGCTGTGATTTATGTCATAGAGTGTTTTGCCTATGTTTTCCTCTAAGAGTTTGATAGTGTCTGGCCTTACATTTAGGTCTTTAATCCATTTTGAGTTTATTTTTGTATATGGTGTTAGGGAGTGTTCTAATTTCATTCTTTTACATGTAGCTGTCCAGTTTTCCCAGCACCACTTATTAAAAGAAAAGGCTGTCTTTTCTCCATTGTATATTCTGGCCTCCTTTATCAAAAATAAGGTGACCACATGTGCATGGGTTTGTCTCTGGGCTTTCTATCTTGTTCCATTGATCTATATTTCTGTTTTTGTGCCAGTACCATACTTTCTTGATGACTGTAGCTTTGTAGTATAGTCTGAAGTCTGGGAGCTTGATTCCTCCAGCTCCATTTTTCTTTCTTAAGATTGCTTTGGCTATTCGGGGTCTTTTGTGTTTCCATACAAATTGTAATTTTTTTGTTCTAGTTCTGTGAAAAATGCCATTGGTAGTTTGATAGGGATTGCACTGAATCTGTAGATTGCTTTGGGTAGTATAGCCATTTTCACAATGTTGATTCTTCCAATTCAAGAACATGGTATATCTCTCCGGACAAAAGACCTGTATGCAGAAAACTATAAGACACTGACGAAAGAAATTAATGATGATACAAACAGATGGAGAGATATACCAGCCATTGTTTCTTTACCTTGAGGGTTTATCCCCTCAAGGGCATAATCTCACCACAGTAATTATCTGAATGAGTGATAGTAATTAAGGTTGACAATGGGAGTGCTGAGGGGTCAGGCTCTCTCCAATGGGGTTCATTCCCTTTCCTCTGTTTCAATTGGCTCTTGGGCAAGATAGGGGTATGAGATTAAGAGACACAAATAACTATGTACAAAATAAATAAGCAGCAAGTATATATTGTACAGCACAGGGAACTAGAGCCATTATTTTGTAATAACTTTAAATGGAATATAATCTATAAAAATATTGAATCACTATGTTGTACACCTGAAACTAATATTGTAAATCAACTATACTTCAATAAAAATAAATTTAAAAAATAAATGGGCTCTTCTTCAGTATATAATACCAAATAGAATATCTGTACTCTCATGCCCCTGAAGATCATAAGCTCAAAGGCCAATATAATTACAATACTAAAGAGAGACAATGCCTGTATCAGTCAGAATGGGAAAGGTTTTTCTGTGATAACAAAAAGTGCAAAAATCTCAGTCATGCGGAAACAATAGATACTGTTGGCCACTCATGTTACATGACAAGCCTGTGTTTGGGGGGAGGGGTCTCTGCTCCTCTCACTCACAGACCTAGGCTGATGAACACATCTTCTATCTGCACCATTTGAAACACAGGGCATCTTGGTCACCAAAGAAGAGTAAAGAAGGACTGGAAAATGAAGTACTGGCAGTCATCCTGAAACAGACACATGTACCTTCCACTCATTTCATTGCCCAGCACAAAACATATGGCTGTGTCTACCTTTAAGGGTGTGGGAGAAATGTGAATTTCTGGACATCTGGAAAAAGATGGGAGCCAAGTGTGGAAAAACACTGCTAATGTATGTCATGAACTCACTCAAAGAGTTTTAGAACTGACAGACCAAACTTTTAAAATAAGTAAGCCAAATATACACAAAGAAGAGAAGAAAAAACTTAGTATTATGAAACAAAAAAAATCATAAAAAAAGAACTATGTGAAAACATCAGATCTGAGAAACTTACTGATTGAAATAAAGAATGCAGTAAATGAGGTAAATAGATATGTAATTACTGTGTTAGAAGACCAGATCAAGGAGCTCTTCTAAAAACTTGCATGGAAGGAATATATAGACCAAAATAAATGAGGCCTCGCTAAGGACTTGCCTTATTAGGAGGAAGATAAAGATATGGATAACTCTAAGAAATCAATAAACACACTTATGGGTTTTAAGTTATAAGCTACTACTATAAGAACTAAAATATAATATGCAACTTTTAAACCAGCAGCATATAAGTTGATTTATCTGACAGAAAACAGAAATGAAGAAATATATAATAAAGTCAATATTATTAAATGAAAATGTGACTGGCATAACTAAATCTTAGTGTAACAATAAATATAATAATTGTTAGCAAGTTAAACTCACCAGTTAAAACACAGAGATGCTTAGGGAATTTAAAAAAAAATATGAGAACCAACAGAGACACACAAAGGGGCAAACAGACATACAGGTTGAAGCAAGAACAAAACTGGAATATTGGTGACAAGAAGTTCTGATGAAATGGCATGAAGATGGACTTCGAGACACAGATGTAGAGAACATCTGGATATCAAGGGGGGAAGGGGGGTGGGATGAAGGGGGAGATAGGGAATGACATACGTACACTACTATGTATAAAACAGATGACTAGTGAGAACCTACTGTATAGCACAGGGAACTCTACTCAGTGCTCTGTGGTGACCTAAAAGGGAAGGAAATCTAAAAAAGAGGGGATATATGTATATGTATAACTGATTCACTTTGCTGTACAGCAGAAACTAACACAGCATTGTAAAGCAACTATACTCCAATAAAAATTTGAAAAAAAAAGATGGACTTCAAATAGCCACAGAGTATGAGATTTGTACCTTATATTAATGTTCTCCCAAATGTTTCAAATGTAGAGGTGTCTCTCAATTGTCAAGGTTGACCAAATGCCATATTGTGTGATGCCTGTTAAGGCTCCTTCCCCTGTGCTTATTTACAGGCTCAAGAACAAGGTGCCTTTGGTGAGAGACAGAGAAATTATCTACTATAAACTTAACTCCATGGACTTTCCCTCCCCAAAGGTGAACTGGTTACCATCATTACTGATTCCCAGTCTTCAAAGAACAGATAAATGCTGAGACCTTCAGCACCACACTCAGTGGTGACCATTCCACCACTTGAGGGATCAAGGGGAAAACAGTTTTCCTATACAAAGGGGAGAATGTGTTTCACCACTTCAAGGTTTGCTTATTCTAGACATGGAATTGCTTACCCTGCTGACAGTAAATCTGCCAGTATCACCATCCACAGAATAACTGAATGACTTATTCACCATCACAGTGTCCCACACAACAGTTCTGCCTAAGGAACTTATTTTATGAAGAAATAAATGAGACAACTGGCTAAAAATCATGGGATCCACTGATCTTATCCTGTCCCTATTAACCAGAAACAGCTGAGCTAATTGAATATTTAGTTTTTTCAAGGTTGTGGTGCTATCCTACAAGATACAATATATGCTTTTAACAAGCAACTTACTATTTCTTTTGAGTAACAGTAAGCTGCAAGTGAAGAGTACACACTGAAGGACTTTCCTGGTGGTCCAGTGGTAAAGAATCCGCCTTACAATGCAGGGAACACGGGTCCAATCCCTGGCCAGGGAACTAAGATGCCACATGCCACGGGGCAACTAGGCCCGCGTGCCACAACTGCTGAGCTCGTGTGCCCTGGAGCCTGTGCACCACAACTAGAGAATAGAACACCCGCACGCCGCAACTAGAGAGAAGCCCGTGCACTACAACGAAGAGTCCGCGTGCTGCAACAAAAGATCCGGCATGCCTCAACGAAGATCCTGCGTGCTGCAGCTAGGACCCGACACAGCCAAAAATAAATGAAAAAAAAAAAAAAGAGCACACACTGAACTCATGAGTTCTTGTTAAAAGCATATGCTGAGCTCATGGGTCCAGAAACCAAAGGTTAGATGTAGAAGTGACATGTCTCTCTATTATATCTTGACCACCTCATAACAGTTTTTTGCTTTTTATCCTATAAATTTGGGCTCAGTTCCAAGAAAAAAAAAATGCTTCCACTGGGGGTATACAATACTTGCATTGGATTGGCGATTGAGACTGCTACCTGGCCATTTTAACTCCTTATGCCACTGAACCAATAGGTACAGAAAGTGATTACTGTATTGACAGGGACTATTAGCTCTGATTATCAAGGGGAAATTGCCACTATACAATGGGCACTGTGAAAAGAATGAGGTTATCATCTAGAATTCTTCCTGATATTTCTATATCCAGTGGTAAAATTTTTAAAAAAATAAATTTATTTATTTATTTTTGGCAGCGTTGGGTCTTTGTTGCTGCGTGCGGGCTTTCTCTAGTTATGGCGAGCAGGGGCTCCTCTTCGTTGTGGTGCGTGGGCTTCTCATTGCGGTGGCTTCTCTTGTTGTGGAGCGCCGGCTCTAGGCATGCGGGCTTCAGTAGTTGTGGCATGCAGGCTTCAGTAGTTCTGGCTCGTGGGCTCTAGAGTGCAGGCTCAGTAGTTGTGGTGCACGGGCTTTGTTGCTCTGCGGCATGTGGGACCTTCCCGGACCAGGGATTGAACCCGTGTCCCCTGTATTGGCAGGCGGATTCTTAACCACTGTGCCACCAGGGAAGCCCTTGTGGCAAAATTTAATAGAAGCCCAGCAACCCCGTAGCAGGACCACTACAGACTCAGACTCTTCAAGAATAAAAAACCTGGGTCACTCCACACGGTAAAGATCTTTAACCAACTGAGATGCAGGCTCAAGTCAAGGGAACATGGATTTGGTAGTGGAGGCGTGAAGTTATGAATACCAATTATCTTCTCTTTACCAGTAGCAGAAACAAGAACTATAATAACTACTTAGATTTCTTTCCTTTCTTTTATTAAAAATATACTTTCATTTATTTGTAAGTTTCTGAACATCTACTGTATGACTGACAATGTTTCAGGTACTAGAGTGACAGCTCACAGCAGAGCAAAAGCTCCCCTCATGACACTTAATTCTAGTGAGGCTGACAAACTACAACTGACCAAACAAATGGGTACAAAATTTACTGTCAGGTAGTGATGCATGCCAGGAAGAAACCGTTTTTACTGATTTGTGTTTCTCTGTTTAATTGCTCTTTGTTTTATTAATTAGAAAACACTGAGGCTTTTAAGGAGCTGCTGTGATTCACCAGGAAGCATAAGTGAATGGATATCTGCATACACACACACACACACACACACACACACACACGCACACGCACACACACACACACGCACACGCACACACACGCACACGCACACACACACACACACGACACTTTAATTAGGAAGATATATCATCTCTAAAATACGGAGCTTTGTTAATGTGGCATTTTAAATCTCTCTTTTCACCATTAGTAATGAAATGAGCTCGAAGGGCTGAAGTACACACTGCACTAAACCAGTGGAGTTTTAAACTCCAATACATCTCATTGGACTTTTACAGTTTAACTTCTAATTTGAACTATTTTCCAACCCTCATCATCAGGTACATGTCATTTATTGGTCTCTTTTTGTTTTTAGTCTCTAACATTTCCTAGACATCAGGGATAATTTGATGAGGTGTTATGGTACCTTAAGAATACCAGGTTGAATGCATATCTATTGCTTTTTCTTCTGGGAAACTTTGCAAAAGCAAAGCTTAAAGAACACATAGGCAAAGTAAAATTTCCAGCACTTGTTTCCTTAAACCTCTTCTTTACAACAAGAGGTGTAATTTTGTTGAGCAGTTTAGTAGTTTTTTTTGGCAAACAAGCATAGACTGAGGAACTTTTGTTAAATCTACTTTTGTTGTTTATTCTCATTAATTTTTAAACTCAAGGTTTTTGCTATACACTTACGGAGGAGTAAATAGTTGAAGAATGATCTCTGAATCCGGCAGTGCATGTAGAAATGTATATTAATCTTTTAAATAATTTTTTCTCTTATTTCTTTTCTTTCCTTTCCTTTTTTTGGGTCAAATTTCAACCTACACTTTCTAAAGAAGAAAGTAACAATGGGGAAACAACTGTCATTTCCAACTATCTATGGAGAAGCAACGATTTTCCATAGCACATGAACTTTTCACAACAGGCTTCAAGTATTTTGACTAAGAATTGAGTTTTGAATCATTACTCAGAAACATGATGAAGAGCAAGTACATCTCAACTATGCATTTACAGTTGACAAAGCACAAGTGAGGATAAAATCATCCAGTACTTCCCAGGCACTAGAGGGTGCTGTAAAATGCAGCAGAGGTGACTCTGGGCTTTATCACAGCTACTGTCCTCTTATTTATCCCTGTGTCCTTCTCATGTCTTTTTAAAAAAATATTCAGGATAATTTCATTTTACATTTCATGTCCATGTTCCTATACTGATTATTTTGGTGTAGATAAGAGGCAGTGTAGGGTCTGGAGGAGAATTTCAGTTTTGTTACGACTTAGATTTGGCAGTCAGCAGTATTAGCCTTCAGCAAAATTAGGAGAACAGTAATTTTGTGTTATCCCAATTTACTCCATATTTCCCTCCTTCTTTCTCTTTTCGCCCCTTCCATTCATCAGTGGACCCTTGCTATTTTCCTGTTCCCTTTGTCTTTGTCCGACTATCCAAAATCTTATTGAAGTATCCATACTCAAGTTTCTTTGCTTCAAAATTACTCCATATTCCACCTTATCACTTCATCAAAAGAAGGATAATTCAACACATTATTGACAGAAGACGGTATGACTAAATTAAATGTCATTAAAGTGTGAAAGACTTTTTGTTAGATTTGCAATAATAATCTTTAAGGAGCACCTATAATTTAGCTCATTGCACAGGATATCCCAAAATGTAAGCAAATTACTTTGAGGCACGAGGACATTTCCATACACCTTAAATCAGAAATACTGGCAGTGGATTCTTTCATCTATAAGTAAATTCAATCTATTTCAGAAGCATAGAAGGATCATATTTACTGGACACTCACTAGAGACCAAAAAATATACGTACATTATTTCTTTGAATTTTTCAAATGACAGAGTAGGTAGGAATCTCAATCTATATGCTTGGGTATGTGCAAGAAATAGGAATTTCATCCTTTTAAAAGTTCACCTTATCTCAGATTTTCAGCCTTCATCTTTCATTGATGAGCCTGTACTGTCAGGAAATTCAATCTCAGTCACTCCACTCGATTCCTCAATATTTGGTTTTCACTGAGGTCATGAGCTGTAACACTGGACACTGGAGAGGACCCTGATGTGGCCTGAGGATGCCTAGTCCCACCATGCCTTGAATTTCCCCAATGTCTTGAGGTTCTCTGCTTCTAGGCCACCATTGCAGAAGAGAAATCTTTGGTGGGACTGAAAACATCTGTACTAGGTTGCAATCTCCCTAAGTGCACTACACAGGGATTCTTGCTTAGGGGTTGCCATGTTACCACTACCTGGGATCAGGATGGAGAAGAAGATGCCCAGAAATAAGGCGGATGGACTATGTGCTAGGCCATAAAAAAGTCTTACTGATTGAAATTGAAGTCTGTATGGAGAATATTTTCTGACAACCACTGAATCAAATAAAATATCAATAACAATAAAATATACATCAAAATAACAAATATTTCTGAACAAATTTGTATATAATCCATGAATTAAAGACAAAATACAACACGGAAAATTATAAAATAATTTGAACTAAGTAACAGTGAAAATAAAACATATCAAAATTTTGAGGATGCAGCAAAAGCAGCACTTCAGAGAAATTTATAACACAAATTTATATTTGAAAAGAAGAGAAACCCAAAATCAATGACATAAGGTTATATTTTAAGCAGCTAGAGAAAAAACAACAAAATAAATACAAAGTATTTGAAGGGACTTCCTTGGTGGTCCAGTGGTTAGGACTCCACGCTTCCCTTACAGGGGAGGCAAGTTCGATTCCTGGTCGGGGAACTAAGATCCCACATGCTGTGCAGTGTGGCCCAAAAATAAAAATAATAAAAATTTTAAAAAAAGTAAAAAGCACCTTAAAAGAACCCAATTAGTGATATAACAAAGTAATTTGAAGAAAGATAATGTAAAGATAAGAGCAGAAATCCACAAAATAAGGAAAGGAGAATAATAAAGAAAATTTAAGCAAAAAGCTGATTCTTTTAAAAGAGCAGCAAAATGTATAAATCCCTAGATGCACTGATCAAGAAAGGAAAAGAGCACAAATCACTATATTAGGAGTAAGAGAGTTATCACCAAAGACCCTTCATGAATAGGGTAATAAAGAATATTATGAAAAATGTTATGCCAACACTTTTCAAACTTTGGTGAAACAACCAAATTGCCTGAAAAACCCAGCTTACCAACATTAACATGAGATGAAACAAATTCGAAGAGCCCTATATCGATTAAAGAGAGTGAATTTGTTACTTCAAACCTCCCCATAAAGAAAATGTTATGCTCCAGTGATATCAGTAGTACATTCTGTCAGTCAAGAAAAACAACAAAAACAACACCAATCACGTACAGACTCTTTCAAAAAATAAAGGAGAAAGGAACACTGCTGAACTCATTTTAAGAAGCCAACATATCCTGATATTGAAACTTGACAAAACAATAAAGACTGCTACTCACAGAAATGTAGACTCTCATGGAGTTCTAGGAAATTTCGTGAGTGATGATGTAACAGGGAAGAACAAATCTGACTCCATATTAGATCTGTTTCTTTTACTTTAACCTTTATATCTTATTGCTTTTTCTACAAGTTAAAAATGTTGCCTATAGCTTGAAATATACAGGAGAACCCATTCTCAAGGCTCTGACCTTTACAGGTGTAACACTTTTCCATTCATATAGAGATTAAAAAGTTTCAGAACAGAGAATAACATTTGTCTTGTTGGAGGTATAGAGAAACATCATGACCTGACCTACCTGGACAGCTGCAAGAGCAAAGGATTCTGACACCAGGAAGTGTGCAACAACTAACCAGTCGCTATTCCTTGACCCAACAACTCATCTCCTGACTTACTGGCCTGTGCAGCAAGCAGGACAAGCTTGGACATCTGGAAGTGGTAACAATGAAATTATTCTTCATCAGTGATTGGGGTGGGGGGGCGGATGGCTGTGGGAGGCAGGGAGCGCAGGTGTACACATCTGGCAAATCACATTAAATGGCACATTTTAAATAGCTACGGCTCTTCATGTAATTATACCTCAAGAAAGTTGAAAATTTTAATTTAAAAAAAGAGTGCTAAGGAATTAAAGGGGCACAGTTGGGCTGGAAATGGAAAGCATTAGGTTTTCGCAACTGAAACAGAAACAGCAATGAAACTGACTGTGTAGGGGTCAGCTGACACATTGTTGTTGGTTCTCCGTTCTGTGGTTCTCTAGGTGTTATTATCAGTGCTATCTTTATCCAGGTTGCTGCATGCATGCACCAGAAATCATCTTAGATTGCCTCCTCAGTGGAATGTTATCGGCAACCTACCGATTGTTCTGTGGAGCAGACGTCCCTTCTGAGTCGGATTACAAGGTGATGAGCGTCAATCAGATGTCTCTCACAAGGTTTCTTTAGTTATTACTTTCTGAACACCACATGCACCTGTAGACACCAGAGTGAGAATCAGAACACCACAAACTGTATGCCTGAATAAAGAAGTAAGAAGTAGGAACTGATGTTCTGCAGAGATAATTGCTTAGCCTTTCAATTTAGAGCTTTATTCACCTGGGAAAAAGATCTAAATACTCCCTAAGGGGCCCCTTTTCAAAGAAGACATTTATGTGTAAAATTCTGAATCTAAAATGCTAGGAAGGTTCATGACCCTCACTCAAATGTTCACTGAGTAATCCCTTAAACCAGGCTCCAGAGTACTTGTAATTACAATCACTCAACTTCTTAGAACACCTTCATCCAATAGTCTTCTAGCAAGTTGGCTCTCCCTCATCTTAGTCACAAGGATAATTTATTGGCAGGTCTCTGCAAGAGTGCACATAAAACTTATTGAGCTGTACTCTTAAAATCTGTGCACACTGTTGTATGAGAATTTCACATCGATTTAAGAAAAATGCAAAAATTTTCCAAATAATCTTAGTGGTTTGAGAGATTTTTGTATTTTTCTTTTTCAAATGAAGTGTTTATATGCACAATCCATATTTTGATCTCAAAGTCAACAATTCCTTTAGATTTTGTCTTGTTACATCTTTGTTGAAAGCAATAGGGAATAATATAATATTGTTATATCAGATTTGACAGTCCAGGTATGTTGTAAAGTAAGGGAAGAAATAATAATACTACTACACTTGCAAAGAGAGTAATACTATGGGGGACCTGTTGTTGCTCTGACAAAGCCACTTGGTGCTGTCGCCAGAAACCCTAGTGTTTCTCAGAATCATTTGTCCAGAAATGCAGTTGTTTCAGGGTCCTCAAAAGAGCTCAAGCCCTTAAGAACTGCCCCTTGCTAATAAAACCCACTAGAGGAGGATATATAAATCAATGTTTCCTCTCTTAATAGACCTGGGAAAGCTTCACAATAATAAAGTTACTTATGAGCATGATATCAAAAAGAAATGAAAGTAGGTCATATATTGAGGGCTGTTTTATTCTGTGAGACAGCTAATGAAAATAAGTGATTGTGTTCATGCCTTGTAGTTACCCTGTCTTTTGAGCCATTTATATTAACTGTGACAAATTCTTACACATTTTATATTATGTACAACAAAGATTACTTCAACTATTTTGTAGGATTATAATTTGTTGATCTAAGCTTCATTTTGTGCTAATGTAAGCAACACACAAACTACTATTTGAATGTAGTCACAGTTTGTTCACTTCATGGAACAACTCAGGCAAGCACATTGTTTGGTAAAACCTGGAACACCAAATTGAGCACGAGAAAAGCAGAGACAGGGGCCCGTCAATTGGTGCTTCAGAAAGGTCAATGGAAAATACATTTAAACCTTGAAATTGGTCATTTCTCTAGAAGGCAGAAAATGCCCAGGATTTTATTTTCATAGAAAAGGGAAATTTGATGGTTATAGATGTCTAGTACCTGAGGGGAGCAATTAAAGGTTCTTGTGCTTTATAGCAATTATGTTGCTTGAAGCAAGGCCTGTGGTCTGACTGCCATGGGAGGCTACAAGAGTGAAGCCAGTTATTTTTAGCTTTCTTACTTTGGAGATTTCTTACATTTTTCTCCTAATATTATCTCTTGAAGGCCAAAGAGATAATATTTGATATACTTAATAAATGTATCTATTTATTTAACAGATTATGTGTCATAAATGTTATCTTTAAACTTGAGCTTCTCTCATGAGAAACGGACCATTTTTTTTCCACTTCGAGAACGGAAAGACTCAGCATTACTGCTGCAGAGCTATGGATTGACTTTTAGGTGAAGTTTTGATTGTGGAGTTTACTACTAAGTGTATCCATGAGTTGGAGCCAATGTAACCCATTTTATCATTTGGGGAAGAAAACAGAATTCTACTAAGGGACCATCTGATAAAAAGAAATCACATTTCTCGGGAACGTTTGTTGTTCGCCTCTGAGTTGAATTTTGTGCCTGAGGTGACAGGCTGTGAGCAGGGGCAGCATCTCCCCTTTTTAGCTAATAGCATAATTGTTATGCAGCCTCAGTAAAATCACATCCCTGCTTGTAGTTTACATTAATCAATGTAAATATATGATTGACCAACTCATATTGTTCAGTAGGATCATTGTCAAATGCTATATATACACACACAATTTGTTTTCTTCAGTAACTACAAAGATGGAAAAAAATGTTTAATTTTTCAGGTTTATTGAGATATAACTGACATATCACATCAGTTTAATTTTAAATACATAGATTGAAACCCAAAGTTTTAATTACTTACCAAATGGTGTGTGTGTGTGTGTGTGTGTGTGCGCGCGTGTGAGCGCACGCGTGTATAGGCACAAGCACATGGAATACGGGGGAGGGGGGTTAATCAATGAGAGAATGGAGCTGGCATGTGTTCCTCACATCAAGAGGAAAAGAAGAAATCATCTGTTTAAATTGAAAAGATGTAGGCCAAAAAGTAAATTGGAGCCTGTGGGTTTTGGGAATTTCCTTTGAAAGAATTTTTTTCTAATACCTTGTCATCAAAACTGATTTGGAGCAATTAAAACAGAAAGCAAGTATGTGTAATCTTCTTGTCTATCAATTCAAAACACAGGAAACTTTAGATAATTTAATAAACATAAAAGGGAATGAAAAAAGGGACCCAATTAAGAGAATGAACACTCTCAACTATCAGCAAGTAATACTGAGATAACTGAATAATTCTAGAGAGAATGAATGGCAAATTTTAAATAGCAAATCATTTAATGGCACTGCAGAAGGATTGGAAAATGAAAAGGAATTAAGATGAGAGTTATTTGAATGTTTACAAAACTATAAAGTTAATTCTGGGAAAGAGAATCCACAAGAATATAAAAATACAGACATTCTGCTTCAGTAAATATGAACAGCAAACACAACAGATAACTGAGGGTGGGTTTATTCTGATCATTAAGGCCACTCCCCATTTATCTCCAACTAATATGCTGATTTCCATTTTGTTCTGCTTTGCTTCTTTGAGCACCCAGTACTGATTTTTCATTTTGTTCCCTTCACCAAACATATGTCAAACAATTCACCTTGTGTTCCCTGTGATTTTTGTCTACTTTCTAACTTTTTTCCTATTTTCATTTCACTTGTCAAATTCCACATACTCATGGTATCATCTACCTTATATTTCCATGTATTTTCTCATGCATTTCAGCTCTTCCTTCGATATGTACATGTTTAATGAGAGCTGATTATGTATAGGACATAATTAATTCATTTTACATTTGTTTTTCCTAAGTTTAAGTATCAAAATATTTCCTTAAATTCTCCAGATATTCTCTTCTTTGTTGCCTTTTTTGTTAAAAAAATTAAAATTTCTCATTTGCACATTCAATGATTAAATTCCATTTTAAAGAAAGCCCTTTGAGGGTTTTCAATATAACACCATGGATTTGTTCACAACTAACCCAAGAAAAATAGATCTTTGATATATATCATAGAGGGATTAGAAAGCACATTGGGACATGTTGCCCCAATCTAATCAAGAATTGCAATTACAGTGTGATCTGTGTATCTCTGCATGCCCGTAACTCAGCGTTCTTATTCCCATAAGATCAGAGCAATTCTGATTGCTTTCAATTCATTGCTCTGACACACTCGATTAGCACATAAATAATTTTGTTCTGTTTATCAACTTGAATCTTTGTTCTTCATCATTAAAGTTCCATATTTAATTATAGACTAGTTATTAAAAGAAAGCCAAGAATGCCAAATTCTCCATAGACTTTTAATGAAATAGCCTATTAAAATGATTTCAAACTAAAGTGATTCCACTGGACAGCTGAAATTCAATACGCAATCCACAATTCTAATCATAAACATCAAAATAGAGTTGCTCAACTTTTCTCTATTGGTTCTTTGTAAATATCCTCATCTTCATATTGGCAAATTAAATGAATGTACTTCATTAATCTCATTCCAGTTGGGTAACTGAAATGTAATTTTAGTGCTTATTCTCATTCATTATGAACTTGCACGCAAAGACAGATTATGTTACTTCAGTATTTTCTCCCTTCCTATCTTGCTTTATTCCATGATTGCCTTGTCTCCGTAAAGTACTAAAACTTTAATCTAAGGCCAGAATATATTTCCACCAGGTGCCCAAGTGATCCTTTGGTTCTCTAATAATACTTTCTTCTTGACCATGGGATTGACTTTTGCCTTTCTCCCTAAGAAGGTATCATGTCTTCCCATTGCACAGTATATAGGATCCTAGATTTTCTAATATATATCCTAGATCTTCCTCATATCAACTCATCAGGATACTGTGGTTCCTCTAATTGTCATTTCATCTTTGATTTATATTCACTATTACTTCTTCTGATTAAATTTGTTCTACTCCTTACAGTGGTGTCTTTTGGTAGTTTTTACCTGAAATCCAAAGATATAACAGTTTTGTGTGTGTGTGGGGTGGGGTGGGGTGGGGTGGGGTGGGAGGGTGGGCTCAGTCTTCAATTAAATGTGTTAAAGTAATTCCCCTAAGTGTTTTAGAAATTCCTTTAAGTGGATTACCTGGAACAAGTCACCATTTTATTGAGGTCATTTTATTTAATGGTTAGATTTTCTAACCTCAGTGCTACCACACTAAAGGAAAGTTTGTTCATTTTCTATCACAATTATATACCACTGAGGTTAGAAAATCTAATCCTACTATATTATGTAGGATAATAAACGTTATGTAGGAACGAAATGTTATAAATTCTTCCACTTTGGGCATTTTTAAATTGATGCAATTATTGAGATGATGAGCATTGGCTGAGGTTGAAATCTACAAACCAATCAGGGTGTAGTATCAATAGAATCATTGTCTTTTGTGCTCTTGGATTAGAATAGTGATCTGACCTTTCTGTGTATTTATGATGAAAATTATATATATTTCACATTTTTTATTGGGGCTCTTCCTTAAGTCCTGTGGGCAATAGTGATATCTTGACATTTTGATGAAAAGAATTATATTGTAAACATAGTTGATCTCTACATTTCAATCACCTTTACAGTCATGATATTGCCAATAATACTATTAAAGTGTGTGTAAGACAGAGTGTGTGTGTATGTAGGAGTGACTTGCTCTTTTGGCTTTGTGTCATCATACAGCTGTAATCATACAGACAGTTTAAAAGCTGTCAAATGTACTGCTTTTAAGAATTGCTTGATGCAACATCCTTCCCCCGCAAGCCAAACTTTTTTTTTTAATTATTATTATTTTTAAATTTTATTTATTTTTGCCTGCATTGGGTCTTTGTTGTTGCATGTGGGCTTTCTCTAGTTGCAGTGAGCAGGCTTCTCGTTTGTGGTGGCTTCTCTTGTTGTGGAGCACGGGCTCTAGGCACGTGGCCTTCAGTAGTTGTGGCTCACGGGCTCTAGAGCACGGACTCAGTAGTTGTGGCGCACGGGCTCTGCAGCATGTGGGATCTTCCCCGACCAGGGATCGACCCCGTGTCCCCTGCATTGGCAGGCAGATTCTTAACCATCGTGCCACCAGGGAAGTCCCCCAAACTGGTTTTTAAAAATCTTTTAAAAATGTTAGGACTTGGAAAACAACAGTGTTCCAAACAGAAAATAGTAGTAATTAATAAAGAGTATAAAGGAACTTTTAGAAAGAAACATAACCATTAGAAGAGATTGGGTTTATAGTATGTTTTTAGCTGAATCTGTGTCTCTAACACAGATGTGAACATAGGTCTTAGACTAAAAGCCATGGACTGATTGACAGCTTTCTTTCCTTCAATCTGCAAATGTGTCAGGGACTTATTATGTACTTATATTTCAGTGGAGTGACACACCATAACTAAATCAGCACACATATGAATAAACCTGTTTTTCAGTTAAAAAGTGACGGCGGTTTTTCTCAGTGGTTAAGTCTGTGGCTGGCATTTAGTAGGTTCTCCATGTCTGTTTATTGAATGAATGGACCTAGTGTGTTTTGTGGTAAATCAAATACCAAGCTATGTACATGTGAAATTCACCCTCTTTTTCTTATAGTGTGAATAAGAAATTTACGTTTACCCTGATTGTTAATGATCTTGACAACATAAAATGAAACTAACAGGAAGAAAATTCTGTATAAACAACTTATATTTAAATTGGGTCAACAAAACAGAATTTATTGTTGTACTTTAAGAAGTTTTTAGAGCCTCAAGACAACACTGCCGCTACAAAGTGGACTGTAGCTTTAATATAATATATCGCTAGCATCAAAAACAGTGTATCATTAGCTACCTAGCTTTTTTAAAAATGCTTTTTATACTTAAATATAGAATAAAGTGACAGTATTTTGCATCCAAATAGTAGATATCTAATTCATTTTTAAGTTAACAAAAATAAACTAAAATATGCACAAAAGAAATATTCATTACTCTGCAACCAAATGGAAGATTATAAGAGACTAATTGTTCCTTGCTATCTATCTTTGTTGGTTTTGATAGCCATCTTTATTCATGTTATTGAATACATTACTGCTAAGAAGTATATCTGTAATGCAACTTCTAGCCCCATTTTAATTGTTTATAAAATTTCAAGTAAAAAAAAAAAAAAAAACGTTCCAAGAAGCTTTTTAATTTCAAGTCACAGATAACATGAATTCTCAGTGTAAATATTAGTCGTTTAATGACAAGCCAAACAGGAATGCTCAACCAGATCACAGTCATCACACAGTGTCTCTCACTGTCTCTGTAAAAGCTTTTAAAAAATGAAAAATTATTCATTGGAGAAGATTTTCAGAGGCTGTACATCTGAGAAAGAATATTTAGATATTGGGATGCATGGATCACCTTTTATGCAGCTATTTTTCAAGAACTAGTTAACCATGAACGTGGAGCACTCTAACTTCAAAGCTCCAATTCAGTTTAGAGCTGTTTTTAGTAGGTATAAGGATAAAAATTCTTTCAAATTTAAATAATTACCCTAAAACTCTTCAAAGGTACCAAGGTTAGGCTCTAGTGAGTTTTATATTCATTTGATAATTTGGCCAAATAATTTCAAATTTAGTAAAAAATACTTTTTTAATTTAAAATACTTTTAATTCCGTAGATGATACATTTCCAAATTGCTGGTAACCATGCTAATGCTGGTTGCTTCAACCATACACAGTTAAGACGTAAGCCTCCTAAAATGTAAGCGGTGGGAAGTCTAAGTACACAGCAATGTATTGAAGGTCAAGTATAGTATGTATTTTATAGTTGGTATACTTTAAAATTCTTAAGAGATGGATTTCTATAAAATAAGTAATAAATCATTTGCAGAAAACTATGTGATGTCCAAGGAAACCTACTAATAAAAAGTGAAGCCTTCAGGTTAGTGAAGATCCTTTTATCAAATGAATAAATCTCTTCCACTACATCTCTTCTGTAAAACTAATATTTTCTACATGATGAATTTTTAAAGATGGAGATACGTATCTTAAAAAGCAGAACTGAGTGATGCAATGATCTGTACCATGTTCACAGGCATTGTAGCAAAATCCTCATCAGTAAACTTCTATGAGCCTGACAGAGGCAGCTAAAAATTTATACAAAAGTTAGAGGCAGGACACTGCTACCCTATTGCTGCTCTTAGGGAATAAGATAGGCCTCCAAGATTTTCTTCCCTTCCCTTTCTGATATTAAATAGAAACAATGATATGTGGGAGAGTGAATAATGCATCCCAGACCCCTCTAATGGGAAACAAAAATTAAATTTAACATTAGAAAAAAGTACATTTTGTATTACATGTTTGCTGCACTGCATAGTTAAAATTTATTTAAATTTAGACTACTTACTACAGTCTCCTGATTCTAAAGCAGATTTGCAAGCAGTTTTCAAACACCATTACTTGTGCAAATATTAAAAAAATCCGAAATATTTACTACAGTGGGCTTGGTGTTTGCTCTCTTTAAGTCAGTTTACCAGTCATCTCTATCCCTTTGCATCTATTTTTATTTTTACCTTGAAAGATTTATTTGAAAACAATAAGAGACTACAAAATTTTAAAACTTATGCTTAAGACTTAAAATATTATCATTATATAAAGCTGGGGAATTCTATATATGCTATGTAGAAATTCAATAAATACTTATTGAATTGGAAGTAATGTGAGGTGAACTTTGGTTCAAGATTTTGGGAAACATAAATAAGAAAAGTAGAAAAAAAGTTTAATCAGCTCACAACTTCCTCAATCTTGATTTGACAAATCAGACAAGCAAAAATGGACCATACGATCCTCTGACATGTACCTTAATGTCTGTGTAAAATGAAAATATTTGATGAAGTTACTTCCATTGTTAAAAGTTTGTCACTCATCTCTTCTTTATTCCTAATATAAAGATTCAATTTGAAAAATGAGAATTTAAAAAATATGATATAACTTTTGTGTTCTATTAAAAATAATAAAGATTTTGTCTCAAGATAAAACTAGGTAAAGATTGTACAAAAATCATAAAAACTAACAAGTGGAAACATAATCATTAAAGAGATATTTATACTTAAATGCTTGGACAAAAACGAAAATGGGTTCAAATACCAACTACCTAGCATATCAACTATTCCTTTATAATTACTAAGCATTAAAAAATCTGTAGTAGATTGCGCTAAAAATACAGTTCTGAGTTCTGTTTTCACATTTCCTCAAATGGATGGCAGTCACTGCAGCCAAATATGTATTTGCTTAAGAAGCTTAACGTGCAGAGAGAAACTAGCTCCTTTCCAAATTTTCAGCTTTGATTTATCCACAATAGTAACCAAGAGAAGGAAAATCAACACTTCATGTATGTTAGTCTCAACAATATGTGAGATAAGCAAACATATCAAAATTGTAAGTCCCATAAATTTGGACTTTACTAATTAAGAACTTATAATCTCTAAAACAGGGCTATTAGAGCAATTTATATACTATCTGAAGAGGGGAAATAAAACAACAAATATAAACCACATATTAAGAGAGTGTATCCTATAACAGAACACATTGTTTTCAAGTACTTTAGAAGAATTTTTATTATTACAGTATAAGCAAGTACTAATACTCATTAGATCCATAATTTGATATTTTAATTTTAAACTAAGCATATGTATATTTAATAATCACAGAGGTAGTAAGCTTAGTTCAAGATATTCTATTTACATGAAACTATGTAGATATTACATAATAAAGTAAAAGAAAAGCCCTATTTCTTTTCATAAAGTAGATTGGAAAAAGGACATGATTAAGAAAAAAACCTGAATAATGCAGATTACTTTAAAAAATGTGCTGGTGCCCACTGCTCTCCCCTGCCAACTGAGTGTTAAAGGAAAATGCTCTACATCTTATCTGTACAGATTTCCATCTTTGAGCCAAGATCTCTTCCAGGCAACAAAAGGAAGTGAAGAAAGCAAATATTATCTCAAGAAAATTAGATAAAGCCTAGAACTGATGAATAAGAAAGATCAAAGAAAATACAAGACACATCTTCCAATAATAAAGCATTAGCCAAGTTAAAGAGATAATGAAAAGTTTGGAACATTACTCGGAGTTTGTAAGAGTTAAATCCATACTTCCTAAAATAAAATTCTGTGGTTCTAAGAACACATACAATCTAAGGTCTCCCCAGTGTACTCTCAAGAGATGAATCAGCATCCTCCACACAAAATTCAGACTTCTTTAAGGATGATGATAATCAATTCATCTCCTATTCACCTTGTGAATATATTTAATTCTTTACTTAGTTTTCTTGTCCCATTGAAAGAAGCATTCCTTCTCTCAACAGGCTTCAAATTATTCTACGTTTTATCTGGCTCTGATTCTTTCTGCCACATGGAAAATAATTACTAGCTTTCTTTATTCAATTATGCTAGCATTTTTATGTATTTGGCCAAAAATAAAAAGTTAATGAGACTTCAGGTCAAATTCAAAATTAGGAAAGTAAGAGTTTGAATATTATACTTCAAATCGCCCAGAAAAAGAATAATATTGATCAAAATATATTTGAATTTTATTGAATTTTTGACTTGCCAAGAAATATAAAATAAAAACCTCTATAATAAATGTACTAAATAATTTTATACTTTGAATATTTTATCTATACTTTTATTAGTTATAACGTATCAGTCAACTATGGTTCAATAGCATGTAGACTGGAGTTAGTTTTAATACTGTGAATGGAATCAGCTGCTGAATATAAAACAAATGTGTTACTCGAAGGACTCGCCTTTTATAGTCTATCAAGGAAATAGTCTTTAATGCCACCTTCAACAGGACCATTAAAAATTAAGAATGATAATTTTCCATTAGGCCAAGAAATATGGATATTTTCTAGAAAATAAGTTACTAGATACTGAGGTTGCTGAAGTGTTATTAACAGCATTTCTCAGCAAGCATTGCTACTGAGATGTTTTATGCAAGAAAACACTTCTTAGCAGTTAACCATTTTTGTACTTGCTCATACTGCCTACTCTTTATTCTACAGAATCCTATGCGAGTGGGAGTATGGAGGAAAGAGATAATTTGAAAGTATTGTAAGTGGTAAAAAGGAAAGAAATTCATTTGGAATTGGTTCAGCTTAGCACTAATCAGGCTGCATGGGGTGCTTCCTCAGTGATAGAAAAGATTGCCCAGGGAACAAAACCTCATCAAATGCTGGTAAGTGAAAAGCATTTCCATGCTAAAAAGCTGCCACTGAAATATTTACTGGTCAAGGGAAGCATCTAGTATTACATTCAAGCAAGAAATCAGTTTTCTTATTGTAGAAAACAAGCATTAAATTGCCTAGTACTCTATGGTTAGTTGAACATCTAGAATTAGTTTTGTGTAAGTTGATCAGACATCATTTGTTTCTCCAGGTGAATTAAGTAAAATACTAGAAAATGCCTGATAGTACCAATGACTGACAGCATATTTGGGTAGCAGAAAGGTATATCTATAGCTATACCTAAAAACAGATACGTTCCTAGTTAGATATACTATACATCTAGAAGAGTCATTACTGAGTTTTAGGCATGCTTTCTCTAAGAAAATAAAGGAGGAAAGGAAAAAACAGCAATGACAGCCCATTTCTTTAGATTCTTTCTTGCAATGCACATATGTCTTAGTCTCAATTCAGAGTTGCTTCAAGACCCTTCTCTGAGGGTATCCCTCCAGATTACCTCCTATGGATGCCAAACAGTTCTTTGACTAAGACAGGGCTGAGGTACAGCTCCACCTTCAGGAATCAGAAGAGCTGAATCTGTGTGAATTTTGTGGGGTTCAAAAAGGAAAACAGAAAGAGAGAGGGAGGTCCTGAGGAACTATTGTCTTCAGTTTTGCAAACCAGGATTTCCAAAAAGTTAGGCTTGGTTTGACTTTGGATTTCCTTTAAGAAAATTTTATTCCTGGTCATTTGCGGACAATAAATATTCTTCCCTTGGCTTTGGCCTGAATTCATCTAATAAAGACAGATGTGGGAGGTGACATCACAAAGATAGATCATTTCTGACTTCACTCCCCCTTACAAGAACAACCAACAACCGTTCAAGAGCAACACACCACTGAGAATCACAGAACACAGGAATGAACTGAACCACGCTTTGCACCTCAGAGACCAAGGCAGACTTAGAAGGGGAGGGGGGGAGCTACACATTAACCTCCTTCCTCCTCCCCCAGGCCAGTGCAGCAGCACATGGACACGTCTCTCCTGAGCCTCTGGCTCCTCCAGTGAAAAAGAGAACCCAGCGGGGACAACCAACTCACCAACAGGATTGTGGGTTGCTTTGTGGGAGCCCCTATTCTGATTCTCACTCTGGGGATTTCAGGGGAATCTGTGTGGTTCAATCACCGCGAAGCTGACTGTGATGGAGAAAGCGGGAGGGGCTTGCAACAACCAGCATCTGGATCTTGGCAGATGGAGTTCCTACCTGCAGTGCCCAAGTAGTAGTCCCAGTCAGCAGCTCTGCTCACCTGCAGAACCAAGTCGGGGGTGGACTCTGACCAGGGAATTCAGCGGGGTACAGATCTGTCTGATTCGGATGCTCAGATGAGGAATTTTGCTGACCCTAGAGCCTGGTTTGCCCACACCTAAGCAAGGTGCTGAGTCACAGCCCCACCTACTGTGAAGAGCACCTTCCAGCCCCATCTGACCAGAAGGGCTGGCAGCAACTCCTGGAAGCTGTGTGGCCTAGCTGTGTTCCTTCTGAGAGGCAGGCTGGCAGAACAAAGCCAGTGCTGGGTGTGGAGGCTTCCCTATGTTTCCCCATAGGCAGGGGGATTAATTTATAGTCAAGGCTGAGAGTAGCTCCCAGCCCCTCCCAACCACAGAACCAGTTTGGGTAAACTGAGAGTAGCCTGGAGTGGCCCCTCCCCTTCCTGTCCAGGTAAGGCAGCAGGGACATAGCGGCATCCACAGTGACCCCCAGCCCCACCTGACCAGAAGGGCTGGCAAAAACACCTGAACGGTGTGTGGCCCAGCAGAACTAGAGCTGAGTGAAGGACAGACAGAGCCAGTAGTTTCCAGGATAAAGCCAGTGCCCTCTTCGGCCAGAGAATTTGGGGTATGGGTCAGCCTGAGTTAAGACAACAAAGAGCTTTATGGGTTTTCGAGCTGCTTCTCCTGCTTCTCCTGGGCAGAGAACCTAATTCATAGTCCTGCTCATTGCTCAATATAGCCTTCAGCTGGTTGGAGCATATGGGAAGCAGCAAAGCCCATTCAACTGCCCTACATACAACAGCACTTGAACAGAGAGCACAGCCTATGGTTTCCTCCGTCTACAAAGCAAAATCAGTGGCTCATCTGACCAGGGAATTCAGTGCACATTCTTGCCTGATTTGGGTCCCCAAACAATGAGTTGTATAGGTCCTGCGTCTTGTCTTGCTGCCCTGTTAGGGCAGGAAAGCCAGTTCATAGTCCCATCTACAACGGAATGTAATACCCAGTCCCAAACATCTAGTAAGCCTGACCAGAGGAATCAGGCAACAGTGAAGCCCATTCTACAGCCTTACTTGGATAGGGAACGAAGCCAGAAGTTCCATCCAACTGTTCTCAGCCAGTGGCACAACCCCCCATCCCCAAACTCAGAGCTTGAACCCCAAAATAGACCAAAATAAATAAAAAATAGAGCTTGAACCCTAAAACAGACAATTATAGCAGCCTCCACTGCCCAAGGACATTACCCACAGACATGCCCAGAAACCCAAACTGAGCTGACTAGTGAAGATCTGTGTCTTCCAAAGAAAACCTGTAAAGACTGGAAAAGGAACCTAATTACTTAAATACAGAGATACCAATGTAAGGACTTAAAGAGCACAAAAAGCCAGGTAAATGTGACACCATCAAAGGAAACTAATAAAGCTCTCATAACTGGTCTTAAAGAAATGGAGATCTATAAAGTGTTAGACAAAAACAGCCCACAAAGAAACAGAAATCCTAGAGGTGAAAAATACGATAACTGAACTGAAGAATTCAACACTTTCAAAAGCATAGTGAACTTTTCAGAAGAAAGAATCGGTGACCTGGAGGATAGAATGTTAGAAATTATCCAGTCAGAGAGGTAAAATGATAAAAGAATGAAAAAGAATGAAGAAAGCCTATGAGACTTACATGGCACAATACTATGCCCTAGACACCGCGATAGGTGCCTTGCATACACTTAATATTGTTAACAAAAATTTTAGTTAAGTATTCATATCCCATTTTAAACATTAAATTCTAAGCAGTAAAATCATTATTGACTTATTCATGCATGCATTTCACCAATGTTTATTAAAGCTATATTTTCGGTAGACAAAGGATTTAACAGGAAACAAATTCTTGCCTTCATGGGGTTTACACTTTTTGTTTTTGTTGCGAGATGGGAATGATTCATAGTTAAATACATAAAATAATTACAAATTATAATAAAAGGTACAGAGGAAATAAAAAGATGCTCAAATAAATGAAAATGGTAGTAACTTCTCTACCTGGAATGGTGACATTTAAAAGAACTAGTACATTGATAAGTAAAAGACGAGTTGATGCGAACTTTGCAGGAAAGGGCATTCTAGGCAATGTTAATAGCATGAACAAAAATCCTGAACTAAACGAAGTGTGGCATATTCAAGCAACAGAAAGAAACCCAAAGTGGGTGAGGGACTAGTGAGATAGTTGAGTATGAGATCAAAATGTATTTCAATCTACTGGAGGGCTTTAATTAGTGAAATGTCCTGGTCTTACTTAGTTTTTTCAGAACAGCAATCTTGCTGTTGGGTGAAAAAGGGCATGACCGAATCATGGGAGTTATGGGACTTAGTAGTAAGAAGAGGCCTGGGAACAGTCCCCGAAGGGTGACATTATTTAGCAGTTGGGTGGAAGACAGAACAAAGAAGAATCAGGAAGAATAGGAAAGGGAAGTGATACTATGGCAAAAAAGACAAGAATATATCAAGAAAGAATATCACGTTATCTCTGTAGCACTATGCTGAGGTCACATAATCTGAAGACCAAAAACGATTACATCATGAAAAGCACTGATTGCAAGGAAAAGTTTCCCAAGAGTTGGGGTGTTGAGGAGGGAAGGCATCACCCACTATCAGTAGGTGGAGGTCCTCTCTACCAGCCCTGTAGGATGCAATCTGGTTCCCAAACACCTTTTTACCTCTTGTTTTCTTGGACTACTCCTGATCCTAGCTGTGTGGTGTTAGGTTCTCTGGGAGGTAGAAGCTGAGATGGAGTTAGGATTGCAAAAGGTGTACTGGAGAGTCAGAGCTCCACCCTACAGTCCTAAACTAAAGAGATTATTTTACTGAGGAAACCAGAATCAATAAGAAGAGAAGAGAACTAGGTCAGTTTTCCACCTTTGGCATAATCAAAGTTTTAGTTCTTCACTAGTGACTCATCGCCATTAGCTAACAAATACCGTAATGTTTACATAGCTGTATATATATACACACATACACATATATTTACATTTGGTCCCACTTATACAGTTGATCCTTGAACAACACAGGGATTGATCTGCCTATAATTTATAGTTGGCCTTCCTTAACTGGAGTTCCTTCATACCCACAGACTCTCGCAGTTCAAACTTGTGTTGTTCAAGGGTCAACTGGACCTCCTTTCCTCCTCATTTCTCTCCACCTCCCTTTGGGAAAGTGCCTTTACATGTGTAACATTCTCCTGATTTTCCTGCTGCCGTCTTGAGTCTCCGTATTCTCCTTGGCTGGTTCTTCCTCCCCTTCCATCTTTCTAAACTTGATCTGTCCAGTACGGCAGCACATATAACTAATTAGATTTAAACTAATTAAAATAAACATAATTAAAATTAAATTCCCTCAGCCACACATGAGTCATTTCAATCACTTAATAACCACAGGTGGTAATAGCTACTCTATTATTCATTTCTGTTATCACACAAAGTTCTACTGGATAGCCCAGAATATAACCTACTCAAAAACTTCACTTTTGTGTCTAGTAAGTTTCCCACACTTAATACATCAAAATCAGAATTACGTTTACCCGCTTCCCCCTGATTCTCAACTCTCAGTCTCTGTCTCAATAAATGGCACCAACAGTAACCCAGTTACTCTTGCCAAAAATATACATGTTATTTGGCTTCAACTTTCCTGCTTACCACCTGATACTAAATTTCTCAGTCAGTCCTGTGAGCTTACCTCAAAAAGGTATCCAACGATCAACTGCATCTCACTGCCTTCATGGCCAAATTCTAGACTAATCTACCAACATTCTCATCTACCAAAATGTTAATTTGTATTCATCCTCTGCTCTTCCCTTCTACGTTCAATATTACACAGAGCAGCACAGTGATCTTTTAAAATGTAAATCAGACGACATCACTGCTTTTTCAAAACCCTCAGTGGCTTTGCCAGCACATTTGGAATACAATTCAAACTCTGTGCATAGCTTATAAATCCTGCTTAAAATTATCCCTTCCTACATCTCAGACATCTTACGCTACATTTACCATTCCTCCCCACCATCCACTGAGACCCCTTCTGTCTAGCCCTGCTGGCTTTCTTTTTGCTTTCTCTAATTCAGGGCCTTTACATTGAGTGTTCTCACTATCTGAACTCTCTTCCCCAAGATTTAGTTTCTTTTACTTCAGTTAGGTCTCTGTTTAAATATTGTTCCCTCAAGGTGGGGAGGAGTGGTTTCCATAAAGACACTATATAAAGTAGTCTTTCCTCCACACTGGTAGGTTACTTCTTATTGATTTACCTGCTTTATTGTTTCCTCTGGGCACTAATCACTGTCTTAAGTTATATTTCATTATCTACTGTCTATCTCTCCTACTAGAATGTCAACTTGGTGAAAGCTGGATCATTTTCTCATTCACAGTGTTAGCATATCGTGTGTGGCAATAAGTATTTGTGAAGTGAATGACATAAATGAATGACAGCATTATCAAGGGATTTCAGAGCTAAAATAAAAAGGGAAAATAGTCCAAGAGAGCTGGCATCTTTGGGATTTCGTTAGACCAGTGATAGGAATGAAAGGAGGCTTTATTCTGATTAACACTACAAAACATGAAATCCAGTTTCTGTCCTGTTTGCCCGGTGTAGCTTTATTTTTCTTATTCTAAGATGAAGGTGCCCGTGCTCTGGGCTCAAGGCTGTGTAAAAAGTGTTGTTTTAAATAAAAGCACTAGGATGTGAACAGTTGTTATAACTGACAGTTAGTGAATGTTATGTTTCTCACTGGTACCATTACACCAGAAATAAAAGTATATCTATGTTCGATGACTTCAAGCAGTACCTGACTGGTTTACCCATGAACAATAGCCTATATCGATCTCTCAGTGGATAGCAGAAATTCTAAGAAGTGGAGAGCTGCTGAAGTTACAGGGTACTATTTCAAAAAGAATTTTATTCTTTAGTGATAATTATGAAGATAATGATGATAATGTCTATACATAATTTTAAACATATATTATGAGTTACAGAATACAGTACTTTGTGTTGTGGGCACTTAATAGTCAAGTTAGTTATTTAAAATGGTACAAATAATAAAAAAAATCACATAATTAGATGGACTTCCACAGTGTATCATCCATAGGAAGGTAAATTATATTCATTCATTTCATGTATCTTTTATTAGCTGATAAGAAGGAAATGGAGAAGGGAAATGGATTTTTTATGCATAAACAATTACTAACAATTCAGATGAAGAAAGTGAGATTTAGACTTTCATTTATAGTTTCTCCTTCTCTCCTTCGATTTTTCTCAATTTCAGAATTCTAGAATAGCTCATTTTCCTTCAGTTACATTACTATGAAAGAAAACAGGTTTTAGTGACCATTCATACTCACGTGGTTCATTCAATAGATAAAGAAGTTTACTTTGACTATGAAAGTCCATCCCACAACGAAACAAAATAAAATATGAAGAGAGTCTAGAGATCCTATAATGTCAATTTTTGTATTTAAGTTTGGAAAATGCTTTCGTATTTATTGTCTGGAACCCTCATTACTACTTGTTCAACGTGTATGAACTTTTACTCCATATGAAAACCGTCATTTGTTTAGTTTAGAACTGATTAAATATAAGGCTTTGATGCTCTACCTCATGATACAACTTGAGGAAACAATCCATTTAATTTTTTTCTGAGAAAATAGATTTGAAAATGCAGGGCCAGAAACATTTGAGCTTTGAAATTTAAGATTGGAAAATTAGGATGTTTGTTTTTCTTCCTAAAGGCAATGGTTTAGAGCGTCGATATGCTAACAGATGACTCACTGCTGTGGCCACTGGTTCTCAATTTTCCTCCCCAGAATTACATGTCTTTAATTGTACTAGGAGTTTTATGACTCCCACTGTTTGTTTTTAGCTATATTCTGCTTGGAATAAAGAGTTATTAGGGTCCAAAATAGGAATTCTGAGTAGAAAATGCTCGTAGGGCCCAACTGTCTACGGTTTACATACTAGCTATGTGTGGTAGCAATTAGCACTTTACCTGCTTATCCCTTTTATTTCAGCTTCAAAAATTTAGTTATAATGTACCTAAGATGTACAGAAAGGAAGCACCATGAGAATCACATAGCATACTAGAACTCTATTGTAAAGGTGTTTTTCCTCCTTAATCCTACACGAAATGCATCAAAAGGTTTATAATTTTTATACAAATGAACAGCAGGGTGCGTTGGGTAGAGCTCTAAAGGCAAGTCAGGAACCCTCAAGTTCAGTTCCATTCCTGCTTCTAAAAGGCTGTGCATCAAGGTAACAGGTTAAGCCTCTCTTGCCATAAACTTTCACATGAAAAGAATGAAGGGGATGACAAGGTTTCTTCTAAGTTTGCTCTGATTTTTGGAGTTTAGTGTGTAAACTTTTCTGAGCCTGAGGCCATGTCTGCGTTATCAGGAACATGTATGGTAGAAAGAAGAAAATCAAATAGATTTTCCTGATAAAATGAAATTTCATCCCAGTCAATTTGGCCAACAATCTTCAGCCAGTACATCCTCCAAAGTTAGAAGTTAACCTGCAAAAATTGATAAGATGCTGTAACTTCATGACCTGTAAGAAGTGGGCCAGGCTTCTAACTAATTTAGCAAACTTATTTAGGCATCCCTTTCAAAACTACGTAAATCTCCATTCTTCAAGTGCTTTTTAAAATAGCTCCTTAGAACCCTGGCAGTCCAGTGGTTAGGACCCTGTGCACTTTCACTGCTGAAGGCCCGGGTTCAATCCCGGGTTCAAGTCCAGTGGTTAGGACCCTGTGCAGAGTGGGTGAGGTGTGGGGGGAAAGCTCCTTAATCTACCTGCTGGCTCATTCATTAATAAGTTAAGTATATACCTGTGTAACGTATTTCAAGGAGTCTAAATGTTGCTCCCTAAACACATCAGCATAGCTCAGATGCCAGGCCACTGGTGTGATTCCCTCAGGGTATGGATTTGCTCTGTCTCATTCAAAGCTGCTTCCTTAGTGTGGGGAACTTGTCCTGGGAGCTTGATGTGGCAGCATTTAATCTGAAAATGGCATTAGTCTTGATTCTGTTATCCAGTATTGCTGGAGAAGTACTGAGGTACAGAACTGAAGCAAATTCCTCCCACATAAGGCGAAGGAGTTAGCTTAGTCTTACGACAATTCATACCCCTGCAGTGCTCAGCCATCTGTGAAAAGCATTCTTTAACTCGGTTATGAAGTGTACATTTATTATCTGATTCCCCACTACTGACTCGCATAACTTGATTGCATGCCAGTGATTCAAGGACTCTGTAGTAGTAATATGGAGAAGAGATGTTTTGCTTTTAATTTTGGACTCTTCACATTGGTTTCTGCTATATAGAATCAGAGCTGGCAGCCCGTTTCATGAAGTGAAGTGCACCAGGCCATGCTGGAATACAACATCTCATTAGAAACATGTGTTACCCTGGTTTCCTTAAGGCTTGATTTGAATTGCCATATGGTCATTGTGACAGACTGAGTGATCATTGAATACTGATGGGTTCTTGACTACAGAATCTACCATGCCACTGCCAATTGAGTGTCATTCTTTTTTTTTAATTAATTAATTTAATTAATTTATTTTTGGTTGCGTTGGGTCTTCGTTGCTGTGGGTGGGCTTTCTCTAGTTGCGTCGGGTGGGGGCTACTCTTCATTGCAGTGCGCTGGCTTCTCATTGCGGTGGCTTCTCTTGTTGCAGAGCATGGGCTCTAGGCACGCAGGCTTCAGTAGTTGTGGCACACGGGCTCAGTAGTTGTGGCTCACGGACTCTGTTGCTCCGAGGCATGTGGGATCTTCCTGGACCAGGGCTCAAACCCGTGTCCCCTGCACTGGCAGGCAGGTTCTTAACCACTGGGCCACCAGGGAAGTCCCTGAGTGTCATTTTAATGACACAACGTTCAAATGTATTTCCAGGCCAATCAATTTTGTCTCTTCATCTATAATCACATGGTTGTTTAAAATGTCAAGTATATAGTTGAAGCTTCCTATCTTATCTGTCTTATTTCTGCATACCACCCAATGTTGATTCATCATCCAAGCAAAAATGCTTGCAGTATCCTAATGACAAGTTTTCTCTTTTTCCTTTACATCTGTTATTAGAGGTATGAAGTATAGCTTAGATTGTCATCCCTAGTAACTAGCTCGATGCCTGGCACAAACTCTGTACTAGATAAGTGTGAACTATGTTGAATTTATTTCTCTTTTCTATACCAATTGTTTTCATTTCCTCACTTCAAAATATACTTCAAATCAGACTTCTCTGTTTATCCTCTCCCCATTCTCACATCTCTTTTCCTAGGTACTATCTGTATGGGCTGCAACTTTGGAAATGTTTTATTATTTTTTACTTGTTTCTGTATTCTGTATTTCCAAATGCACTGCAAAGCTTTGCACATTGTACAATGGTCATTATTGTATAGTGCACATGGCATAATGGTCATTCAATGTACTCTCTGATTGCGTGATATGCCAATGAATTAATATAACCTAAGCCCAAAAGGATATCAAGCTAACGTTGGGGGTTTTATATCTTCTAACTAGAAAATGGAGTGACTTTTATTTTCTAAAGTCCATCTCCATTTCCTTTCTGATCAATTTTCAATCCATATGATACTCCCAATTCCCAGGTACTATTTTCTGAGGCTATGGACTTAGAGAAAATCATGCCTTTCTGAACAGTTAATTTAATATGCCTAAAGCAGCACGATTAACTGTGGAATAAATTGCTTTGTATTTAATTGTTTAATGAGCTTAGGGTTTTAATACAGATGAGTTGTGCTAGCAAGCAAACTTGAGGGAGAGTGCATGTCAGGCTTTTTTATTTGCTGGTTTCTACTCATTCCTCAGGATAGGGCATTTTCCTGTAATCATTACTGCAGGCTCAAAGCAGATCGGCATTCCATAGTTTACTTATTTCAAATTGCCAATTTATTATTAAGTTTGAAAACGTGCTCTGTGTTACTTTAAAAGTGAATCAGAATCTTTGATGTGCCAATATTTTTATGCTCTTGAAGTTGCTAGAAACTTGATAACATGCCACTTCTGTAACTCTTAGCAGTCTGTATTTCTAGAGTACAGTGTGATATTGGCAAACACAGCCATTTAACATTCTAACACTTTGTAGCTGACTGAAAGAAGAGGATCAGGTTTTGCAAGGAAGAACCCAGAAAACACATCACACATCAGAGGATAAACAAGGGCTAGCTGAAAGCATTCCACTAATTTTTAACAAAAAAGTTAGAAGCAAAACTACTGAACTGATCTTTCAAAGCAGATTTCTAAGTTAGAAGGCGCAAAGGATTAACACTGTGTGAAATACGAGAGTTCTTTTGTATGAATACAAGAGTTCAGAGCTCAAAATCCACTAATATGAATTTTGCAGAGAAAAATTTATTTGGGGAGATCTTTTATACTGTCAATTGTGTTCCTTTCTAGCATGTACATACATGCTGTTGGATGACCCCACAGACAATGAAAAAGTCTCCTCCTCCCAGACAAGCTATAGAAATGAGCACAAGCTAGGGGTGATATGAGGGTTCTAGCTCTAGTTATAATCCAGGTAATAATTCTACATCTGCCAGTTTGCTAATATATGCATAGAAATCAAATCTTTAGATGAAAAGCCATAGCCGAAATGTTTTCTAATCCAAGAAATCAATAGCATTTTTAAAACCGGAGATAGAGAGACATAAAGAGAGGGAAAGACTGCTGTAAGGTAGTGAGATGGTACTTACACTCTTCCAAAGAGCCTGGCAGATATGAATGCTTCCTATTCCTGCTTCACTTGTGAGAGACTATGTCCCTTTATCTTTGTTAATTTCCCTTGAATTTCCTTTGTATATTTTCTGACGCCTGTAGGAATTAACATAGAAATGTTATCCACAATAAAACTAGCAAATAAAAATCGCTGATATACAATAGCTATAACTATGTAGACAAAGATATAGCTGTTCACTTTTGCAATGATTAAATTAAAATCTCCTCTCAAGTTTTTACCCAGAGAAAAAATAAGGGATGACCTGCCTAGTTTTTCAAGTTTATGGCATAAACAACAAATTGATTTATTTTTGCATAATTAATAGATTATTTTGGCATCACACAAACTGAATATTAAATAAAATGTAACATTTGGGCATTGCTGTGAACATAACACTGAATTCGGTATCTCCCTGTTGGACTCAACGTATAAACAGCAACAGCAATATTCTAATTCCTATTAGATTCTTATTATTCCTCTTATTGTTATTTTTTTTAATTTTTTTTTTATTTTTATTTTTTTGCGGTACGCGGGCCTCTCGCTGCTGTGGCCTCTCCCGTTGCCGAGCACAGGCTCCGCACGCGCAGGCTCAGCGGCCATGGCTCACGGGCCCAGCCGCTCCGCGGCATGTGGGATCTTCCCGGACCGGGGCACGAACCCGCGTCCCCTGCATCGGCAGGCGGACTCTCAACCACTGCGCCACCAGGGAAGCCCCCTATTCCTCTTATTGTTATTATAAAGAAATTAACAATGGTATAAGAACGCTAAGTATCAGGAATATATCACCACATTGCTCTCTTGAGTGATATAAAAAGTCCTTGCATTGATTGTGAGAAGCCTAGAGGCCTGCAGTACCTTAATATCAAAGTTTTGAGAGAAGTAAGAAAGTTTTGTTATTAGATCCTTAATTAGATGATTTCAGACATGTGAGAATTAAAAGAATGTGTCAAGCTTAAAATTTAAGCTTTTTCTATTTAGCAGAGAAAAAAAAAACACCCTTCAAAAATATTCAATACAGATCAATTCATTGATTAACTTATAATGTTCCTTGAGTTCCATTTTTTATTTATCTAATGGGTGGGAATCACTGCAATCTCGAGATGCCTCATTATGATTGTAGCAGCTGAGCATCTCTGGGTCCACTATGATTTTTTTCTTATTATTTTCAAACAGCCTCCCAGAAAAGACTAAAGAGAACCCAGTGAAATGCCTGGCAGATGGAAACACAGATGCAAAGCCAAGTCACAAAGGAGTCAAGATTTTAGTGGAGATGAATTGGGTTGTGCTCTTGGGGACAGAGATTAAACCACACAACCATAGCACTGAGTGCCCAGACAAAGGAATCAGATTAATTTCAGGTTCACAGAGATGGAGGCAAAAACCAGAATCTGCCAGATAGACAGGCAAAAAATCAATAAAGAAATCAGATGTAAATTTAATATGCTAAATGCTCAAAATACTGAACTATGAAATTTAAATTTGCTTCCATTAGAATACATAAAAAATATTCTGGTAACATTGTTCTCAAAGGAAAGTAAATGTTCAAAATATATTTGTTCAAATAAATTTTTTCCAATCATTCTCTACTAAAGCAATTGTGAAATGTCTTCCCTATTTACTTATTCAATAATTTATAGGGGAAATGACAAGAATTATAATATCAGTATCCCTACCAAGGCTCTTTCAATCTCAAATTGAAACAAGTATTGATTTTTATCATTTAATAGTAACTGAACAATTTATTTTCATGTGAAAAAACTTCCTTAAATTCTATTTTCTATGTTTTTCAGAAAATAATTCCAGAAGTAAAACTCACTTGAGGTATTTAATTCACGACTAGATGCATCATCTCTTGGCATTTCAACACAATGAAGTATATACTTAGTAGTACGTGTTGGTCCTACAATTTTTGAGAACCTATTTTAAACTATGAACAAAAAGTGGAGCCCTACAATGTTTTCATTTAGTTACATATGTGAAGCATTTAATGATCTCAAGCTAGAGGTGAAGAAAACTCTGGGTTCCTTAGAATAGTTTAAAATTCAATGTTAGTTCTAAGTACAATATGAATAAATACAATTTCTGAATAAACATACTCATTCCAGATGCCTATCTCAGTACCTGCTATGATGGGATAGGTACCTACTCATGGTATGTGCTCAAAAAGTGCTTATTAAAAGTGAAATGTCTCCTAGAAGGAAGGCAAAGATGGGAGAGATGGCAATTTAAATACTATGTACAGAGATGCATGGTTTGTGGGCATCTTGGTTAAAATGTCCAACTGGTAAAGCATTTCAGACAACTATCTGAAACTAGTAGTCGCTTTGTCAGCTCAAAAGAAAACAATACCCTATCTGTAGTTATGGAACTTTATGCTCATACATGTAGTTGATATGAAACCTAAATGTTCTGCCCACCCTGTTGGTATGAAGTTATTTTAAGCATATTGTGAACAAGAGAAAAAAATCATGCTTAGTTAGCAAAATTGCTTAGTATGTTAATTTGCTCGAAATTTGATGTTTGGTTTTATGCACTTTGTTGCTATTAAGATCCTTCTATTTTTATATAGATTTCAATAATTCAGTAATTTTTTTTTTTCTAACAAACATTTTTTTATATTGAGGTAAAATTGGTATATAACGTTATGTTACAGGTGTACAACATAGTAATTCGATATTTGTGTATACTACAAAACTGATATAAGTCTAGTTACCATCATTACCATACAATTACCCCACTTCACACATTTCATCCACACCCCACCCCTTCCCCTCCGCTAACCATTTATTTTGTATTAAGACATGGCCCATCTAAAAGCAATGATGTTGGTATGTCCAAACTAGGTTTCTTCTTCTTCCCCATTGCAATTAATCTTTTCATAATTTTCTTATTCCTCTTAGCACATTCAGGACATAACATATTATCTTCTAGGTCTGGGGATGGGAAAGTGCAGGCAGGTAACATGAAGAGAGAGATCATCCTCCTGGGAGTGTTAGGCACCCAGGTCTGACCTGCATGGAACTGCAGGCGAACCCAACCTTCTGTGTCTGCCAAGAGTGGTCTGCCATGGACCACACACCACCGGACACCGGAAGCTTGGGGCAGAAAGCACTCAACAGAGGTAGGCAGGGGATGTGAATTTACAGCCTTAGGTTGAACAGCTCTTGCAGCAATTCTTGACCATGCTGCCAACATGGCTGCCTGAGCTGAAGTTATCACTTCAACCATGTTAGTCCTTTCCTCATTCTCACTCATCTTCCTTTTCTGAACACTTGCTGTCTTGGTCACCGTCTTGTGTTTCCCTGGACATGACTGCAATCTGGCCTCCCGTGATGATTCAGGAATATACTGATCTTTTTCAGGATAAGCATGTTTCTGGAGTCTCAGATAAACCTCTATTTTCTGACCATCGGTACTCAAATTAAGTTGTTGGCACCATTTCCGCAAAGTGTCCCGACTCACGTTGTTAATTGGAGGCAGTATGGTTGGCAAGGGATAAATTGGTTTACTACAACTAGATGTTGGGCAAGCTTTGAACTGTTCATCTGTTTGAGGAGGATGAACTTGGTTATCTGGACTCAGTGACTCCACTTTGACTTCTGAAGTTGAAGAAACACTTGGTTCCGTTAGATGGTCTTCAACAATTTCCTCATTAACTGGAATCAATGTAAGAACCATATTTTCTTCACCTAAGACCTCTTCAAAGAAATTCTTCTCACAATTTGGGTGTGCCATTCCAAGGAACTCTCAGAGAAAGGCAGAACCGGCAATGTTAAGGATATCTGCAATTTAATCCTCTTAACCTCAATAATTCAGTAATTTTAGAAGCATTGTTTCAGAAATTATAGTTGTCACAGTAAACATCCTGTTTTTCTACGTGCATTGTACAAATTTTTCATTCATTATACTCCTTGTGGTTGGTTGTATCTAATGCTAACTGTATTGTTTTGTTACATCAGACAAACACCTTTTGTGGGCCAGGAAAAAAAAAATCACTTTCTCTGTTAAGTGAGTGTATGTGTGTGTGTGTGGTGTGTGTGTTTAAAAGACAATTATCTAATTGTACATATAATTATCTGATAAGAATAATTAAAAGTTTATATACATGTATTATACTAAGTAATAGGGATGGCTTCCCAGGGACTTTTATTTAGTACTTATTTCTTTAACAAATTCTTACTGTAAATTCCCAGTTGCTGCCTTGCTAAAATATACTACTCAACTTATTAGAGGGGAAAAAATCATTGTTTATTCTTTGGCTGTGAGGTTATAATTGCTTCTTTTTCCAGGACTTAGAAGAACTTCTAGCTGGGTTAAATTGCTCTGAATAAATATCTTACATTGACTAAGGGATAAACAATTCTCTAAAATGTCTTAAATGCTATGAAACCACTTCAAGGGTCACATAGCATGTTGCACATGATACATGTACATCTCTTCTTCATTGATCTTTACTGATATATAAACGGACCCCAGATGGAGAACAAAAGTGCCTCCTTCACACATCCCTCTCCCATGGATCAAACTAAATCTCTCTCCCTGCCATGTTTTCAGGATTGGATGATTCACTTCTCTCTAATTTTATATAAAATAGAATTAAGCATGGAAAAAAGGGAATAAAAATATAGAAAGAGATTCTGTGAGAAACAATACAAAATTGAAGTAAGTAATGTGGGAACCATAAGAGCTGTAGCAAACCAACACAAATATATATTGATTCTATCAATGCAGACTGTTTTCAATTGTTTTGCAATACTTTTTTAAAAGGCTTTGTCACATACAGCCATTCATGAAGTATTTTTAGGAGGAAGAGGCAGAAAGGAGAAGGGGTGTGGAAAAAGGTTCTCTTGTCTGTTCCACCAGCACACCTTCAGAAGTATGGTGATTTCCCTCCCACATTCATTTAGATAATATGTTTGAAGTTGAAAGTGTTATCACAGGACAGACATTTGCCTTTGCATCTCCCACACAAATCTTGACTGTGGGGCCCTTTGGGGTCAACATGGTGAAGTTTCACTGGGCAGGAGCATGTAATCTGTTTACAATTTTCACACATAGTATCCTCCACTCAGTAAGGGTGGAAAGCATTATCTAGTGTTTCCAAATCATCAGTGTACAAAGTAACTCTAGTTCATGCCTTATGTTAGCCTGCTTTAAAAACTTTATTATTAGATAGCACAACTTGTCAAATCAAATCAAACTTATAGGAATCGTACCACTTAAAATTTTAGCATTAGTACAAAGGATACATGCAACTGTAAGAAACAGAAACATGAGATCTGAGTCTAACAGTGCTGGTCTTCTTCCTTCTCCCATTACCACTTGCTTTATTTAAAAATTAACATGTGAGAGCCTAATAGATTTATCAGGGCGTCGCTTGCACAAAGTGAACCCCTTTGGTTGGATCATCTCCTTCTAATATTCCATTAATGTACATTGACTAGGTACATTCTGCTAAAAGCATTCCATAGATAAGGACTGTCTGAGGACCACACACCATTAGTGGGCTGTCATGCACATCTTTGCAAGTGATTGACCACCTCATCTCTTTCTTTCTTTCCCAGGCATCCCTTATAAAGATGAAATAGGGCTTCCCTGGTGGCGCAGTGGTTAAGAATCCACCTGCCAATGCAGGGGACATGGGTTCAAACCCTGGTCCGGGAAGATCCCACATGCCACAGAGCCACTAAGCCTGTGCGCCACAACTACTGAGTTTGCACTCTAGAGCCCGCGAGCCACAACTATTGAAGCCCATGCGCCTAGAACGCGTGCTCCTCAACAAGAGAAGCCACCGCAATGAGAAGCCTGTGCGAGTAGCCCCTGCTCGCCTCACAACAACAAAGACCCAAAGTAGCCAATAAATAAATAAATAAAATGAAATAAATAAACTTATTTAAAAAAAAAAGATGAAATAGACTGTAGGCCTTCTGCTAACCTTTTTCTTTCCAACGCTAAAATATCTCTTTCTCCTTACAAGTTTGAAGTTTCCAATTTTTTCTTGCTGTAAAATAACTATACAGACATAACAATTTTGGAAATCACAGAAAATACTGAAAAATAAAAACTGATAAAGAATTCAAAGTTCTATATCTGGGGATAACTGGTAATATATGCCCTCTAAAACTTGTGTGTGAATTTGCTTTTTACTTACTATTATATCATAAGCATTTTCTAACACATCAAATTTCCATTTCATGGTGTTACAATGTACAGATAGTCTTTCATCTACCACCATTTTCTCTGTCAAAATTTAGTTGGTTTCCAATATTACTTGTTTATGGAACATTTTGATATAACACTTTAATGAAGATTTTCAATCATATGTCTTTAGGGACATCTGATTTTTTTTATTTAATAAATTCCTCTATGAAATACATACAGTGAATGGGTTTTAATTAAATATTATAGAATGTTCATATAAATTTACACCACCACAATATGGGGATGCCATTTCACTATGGCCATTTTAAAATTGCATATTTTTGGAAAATATCTGAACAGTATTAATATACTATTTTCCATTTACTTAATTAGCAGTATGGTAAAATATTTTAAATATACAAATATATATATATTTTTAAATATATATTTTTAATCTTCTGTTTATAGAGTGTGGATGATTATTTCACTCATGGACTTTCCTAAATGTTCCCTAAAGATGCTTCACCATTTTTGTACTAATTTGAAGAAACACCTAATATTTAAGAATAAAATTAAAATTGCAAAATTATAAATTAAATATATAATATTGCATCCCTTAAAATCAGTGCATTTTATAACAAAACTGCATGTTTATACATAAATTCATATAATTTAATTTAATGCATTTATATATCATAAAGTAATATATTTATGTAATAGTTATGGATATATATTTTATGTTATATAGCTTATATGATTATATTTTAATGTTATATTAAATATATAGTATATTATGTATATATTGGTAGATTTACAGTATATATTTCATAGTTTATGAGTATTATTAATTTTATATGATATACACTACATAAAATATATTACTTTGAAAATTTTTGCAAATATTTGTCAGCTTCTTCAGTTGCTGTTTAATTGATTCATGGTTTTATTTGTATACCACATTTTCAATTTTTATATATTTAAACATATCATTTTATACTTCCATTGAATTTATTCTTTAAAATCATTCCAACTCAAATAGCTTATAAACATTATAACTTTCTTTGAGTTATATCACTGATTCAGTTTTCATAATGCTACTGATTCTTTGGAATTAATTTTACTGATGTTAGCTAGAGAATACTGTCCCCAAATCATTATAATATAATCATTAATCAAGTTGCTATTACAGCACTATTTATAAGAGGTTGACCCTCACTATTATAAAATCTTCTCTTATTATATACTTGTGTTTGTTCCTGGGATTTTTTTCTTATTCCATTTCACTATCTGTGCTGCAGCTCTGCAGTATGGATGGTTGTTCCTTAATAAAAGAGTTAATATCTAGTATTAAAAATTGTGATTACTGGGCTTTCCTGGTGGCGCAGTGGTTGGGAGTCCGCCTGCCGATGCAGGGGACGCGGGTTCGTGCCCCGGTCCGGGAGGACACCACGTGCCGCGGAGCGGCTGGGCCCGTGAGCCATGGCCCCTGGGGCTGTGCGTCTGGAGCCTGTGCTCCGCGACGGGAGAGGCCACAGCAGTAAGAGGCCTGCGTACCGCAAAAAAAAAAAAAAAAAAAAAAATTGTGATTACTTTTTAAAAAATTTCCTAAGATATTTATAACTTTTTGTTTCTCAAGAAATTTAAAATGAATTTCTATTCTAAATCGGTCATTTTTCCCCTACTCCCACGACCATTAAAATTTTGTTTGAACTTCCATTAAATTTCTGAATTGGAGGTGAAAAATTACAAATAGAAAACAATATCTATTGACTCTAATTGAATTCTGATCTCGTACGTAAATTTGAAATCATAAGTTGTTTTCCCAAAGCAAGTTAAGAGCCTTCTTCTAACTCTCATTTGTAAACTAGGGGAAAGGGAGGAGTTAGGACTAATTTTTTATAAAGGTCTGCATTCTAGATCCAAACTCCTCTCCTTCCTGTATGAGAGGAGGAA
The DNA here is from genome assembly GCF_003676395.1 of Aethalodelphis obliquidens. Classification (NCBI taxonomy): domain Eukaryota; kingdom Metazoa; phylum Chordata; class Mammalia; order Artiodactyla; family Delphinidae; genus Aethalodelphis; species Aethalodelphis obliquidens. The sequence goes on from NW_020838017.1 coordinate 1,219,408, forward strand.
TGAACAAGCAAGAGTCTCTTAAGAGATTTCCAGGTTGATAGCGTGCATGCGTGCATGCGTGTGTGTGTGTGTGTGTGTGTGTGTGTGTGTATGTGTGTATGTGTGTGTGTGAGAGAGAGAGAGAGAGAGAGAGAGAGAGGCAGAGACAGAGACAGAGAGACAGAGAAAGGAAGGGAGATAGACATTTGGGAGGAAATATTTAGCTCTAGCTGATGTGGTGGGTATGCTTTTTTACATATGATTATATCAAAAAGGGTACTGGATTCCAAAAGAGACCCTTGCGTTGGGTCTCTTTTTCAGGTAGAGACCCAACGCAAGGATGAAAAGGTCATATACATGACTGTGTCTTTCTCAAGGGAACAGTGGAAACATCACTTTGTTCCCCTTCACGCCAACCAACGTCCTGTTTTGCTGAACAGTCATGAGTTCTTGAAACGTGTTTCCATCCCCAGAACCTGTTACTTGTCCTCAGAGTGTGCCCATCTCCCCAAAGCCTATAAAAATCCTCCCCTGCTTAATTGTTTCAAAGCACTTTCTTTTAGAGCCTCTCTTCTCTATCCACAGGTTAATGAAGATAAACCTTCCTTTCCCTCAGGTTTCCTTGTTTGAAACAACTCTTCATATATTTTTGTATCTTAATTATTTCATAATAAAAAAAATATAACTTTTAAAACTAAAAGAGTCCATTAACAGTTCCTTCAGGTGCAGAGTGCAGTTCTTTTTTTCTTTTTGGTGGAGGGTGGTGTTAATCGGGAATAGATTATAATTCCCTCCTCCTTGCTTGCCCTCACATTTTCCAGAAGCTCTTCCTCTTCTCTTGTCCAGATATCCATCTTGTTTCCCCCCACAGCAAACCATCACAACCTTCTCCAGATTTGATTTCAAGCCCTGGAAAGCTCCTGATTTATGACCATGATCTGAAGGCTGAGATACTCTCCCCTTAGGCTTGGACTTAGATGCTGTGGAAGGCTACAAGCTCAGATCTCTTTCCTAAGGAGGTAGATTCCTCTTTAAGTTTTCCTATTCACCCGGACCAGACATTTGCTGTGGTGTATAGGGCAGAAGAGTAATGCAGAAGAGCCACTGGGAAACCAATTTCTTCAGTCTGGCACTGTAGGAGTGGGGAAAATGTGTAATCCTTAATGATCTAAGTGTCTGCAATAGAATGTTACTGACTGTACCAGCATGCAAGTGAGAAACTGCATTAATGCCCATGCAATGTCCACCCTGTCACTAGATTTAGTTCTAAAACCATTTTCTACAGGGCTGTTACTGTATTTTATTGTTGAATACTTTCAGCTCTGGATGAAACATATTGAAGTGTGAAATGGTCAATTATAACTGGATAAACAAAATCGCTTGGATAAAATATTGTTAAACTGTGTGGCTTGCTGTGTTCATTTCTAAACTGTGCTTAGTGTTCATTTCTCTTTATCTCAGGACAGGGTGTATAGGGAGTGGATGATTCGGCACTTTAGGAAGATAAGTCTGTGAACAAATGCACAGTTACCAAGACCAAGAGACCACGTAAGTCAATTTCATGCTGAGTTGTTTAAACCATTTTCACATCAAGCATTGCATAACTTCCCTACTTTGCAAATACCTTCCAAAGTTTGAATATCTGTGAGGTACACTGTGCATGATTTATTCCCCCTGTAACTACTTTGGGGAATTAATTTAATCTGTGGAAATACTCTCAAATATTGATACTGATAAAAATAGAATCAGGAGAGAATATGAAGAATATAATTTTAAATGTCTTTCAATACTAGCCCTGAACCTTGAAATACACATCACAAGTTGATGCATACCCTGTGTTTGCTGAAATATCACTTATGAAACCTATGGTTCCTGCATTGACTGAGGGCTTCATTAGGTATCTTTTTTGAGATTCTCTAGCTGACAGCAGTACTAAGCACCTTTCTAATATTGTATTAGAAATACTTCTGGAGTATTTATTCCTTTTAGGTCACAGCAGATATGCATTTCTAGGTGTAGGCTGGTATTTTGGGGATAATGGTTCTGTGATTAGAATTTTATCTGGGGCTAATTTTACCCAAGATTGGGAAGCAAATGAACTTTCTCCTTCTAAGTCTTCTATCCATTCCTCAAGTGTTATTCTGTCATACTTCAGGTACCCTCAGTTAGTAATCTTTGTGGAGTTGTGTGGAGTTCAATGCGCAGAAAATCTAAGAATATAAAAACTTGATGTAGGGGCTTCCCTAGTGGCACAGTGGTTAAGAATCTGCCTGCCAATGCAGGGGACACGGGTTCGATCCCTGGTGCGGGAAGATCCCACATGCTGCATAGCAACTAAGCCTGTGCACCACAACTACTGAGCCTGTGCTCTAGAGCCCATGAGTCACAACTACTGAGCCCACGTGCCACAACTACTGAAGCCTGTGCACCGAGAGCTCATGCTCTGCATCAAGAGCAACCACTGCAATAAGAAGCCAGCACACCGCAACAAAGAGTAGCTCCCACTTGCCGCAACTAAGAAAGCCCGTGCGCAGCAACAAAGACCCAATGCTACCAAGATAAATAAGTAAATAAATTTATTAAAAAAAGAAACTTGACGTGAACCATGACTTTCATTTCTTTGATGTTTCAAAAGAGATTAGTGAGCAAGCAGCAACAGCAAAGAGAAATTCCCTTTCCAATTTGTTGTCTGGTATGCCTAACCTCCAAAGACCCAGATCTATGACCATGGTTGGAAGAGATACAGTGAAGACTGTTGTGGTACATAGGTAAAGATAAGAAACAGAGGAAGGAAGAAAGAGGAGGGGAAAGGAAGAGAGAAAGAGAGTGCCACAGAGAGAGACAGAAGCAGAGACAAAGACAGAATGATAAGAAAGAGCGATAGAGAGAGTAACTAGAGTTGGAGCTGCTTGAAGAGATGAAGCAGAAAAGATGTTAGTCAACAGTCATACTCATGGCCTTTAGCTCACTGCCCATCACTTAGAATCAGATTAACATCCTCTTGAGATGAAGCCTGGAGTAGGATGAGAAAAACCCTACATATCCTTGCTTTTTCTTAGCTGTCAAGAAAGCCCTGCTGATGATTAATCAGATGCTAAGATGATAAGAAGTTAGTCTCAGGGGCTCTGTGTTTAAATATGGTGACTGTTGCCTTAGAAATGGAAAAATAGAGTTACCATATGACCTGGCAATCTGACTCCTGGGCATATAACTGAAGAAAACTATAATTCAGAAAGATACATGTACCCCAATGTTCATAGCAGCACTATTTACAATAGCCAAGACATGGAAGCAACCTAAATGTCCATCAGCAGAGGAATGGATAAAGAAGATGTGGTACATATATACAATGGAATACTACTCAGCCATAAAAAAGAATGAAATAATGCCATTTGCAGCAACATGGATGGACCTAGAGATTATCATCCTAAGTGAAGTAAATCAGATAGAGAAAGACATATATCGTATCACTTATATGTAGAATCTAAAAAATGATACAAATGAACTTATTTACAAAACAGAAACAGACCCACAGACATAGAAAACAAACTTATGGTTACTGAAGGGGAAGCGGGGGGAGGGATAAAATAGGATAGCCAACAAGAACCTAGTGTATAGCACAGGGAACTATACCCTATACTCCATATCTTATAATAGCCTATAATGGAAAAGAATCAAAGAATCTAAAAAGTATATATATATATGTATATGTATGTAAACTGAATCACATCGCTGTACACCTGAAACTAACACAACATGGTAAATCAACTATATTTCAATAAAATTAAAAAAAAATAAATATGGTTACTGTTAAGTACACTAAAAAACTGATGAAATAGCCTAATATTGGCAAAAATATTTCATGTTTTTGAAAAACAAATTACGTTAGGTTAAAAATAAAATCTAGTTTTGAAGTTTTATGTCATTATTCACCTGGGATCATTTCTAATATTCAGCCAGCAGCCAGTATATTCTAATTCCATTAACTTGTCACCAAGAAATAACTTGCAGAATTATTTCTGCAAATATTGTGGGAAATTATGTGCCTGCACATGTGTACTGTATGTATGCATGTAAGCAAATAGGATTTGGAAAAGAGAAAAAGAACATTTTGTCACTTTCTTTTTATACATTTGTTTACCCAGGGATAAAGAAAATATGAAAGACTGACTTCCTTGAAAGTCTGAAACTGTCTCCCTGGAAATTATCTTTGCATTTTAAATAGTTGCTTATGCATTGGTGACATAACTTTTCCTCAGCCCAGAAAAAATATCAAATATGTTGAAATATAAAAAGACAAAAACTTGTTTTACAAAAGTTAGAAAATTTTATTTAAGAACTTAATTTTTAAGAGTTAAATCAGTAATTTTTTAAAAAGTAAAGTAAATCGTTAATTGCAGTGTGTCTTTCCTTTTTCCGCCTCCCTGTTTCTGGAAATAAGCGTACTATTTACTATTCTTCAATTATAAGCAAATTTGTTATATTTAATAAACTACAAAACTTGAATTTTAACAACTCTATGTTGAACACAAAGATATTAATTTTGTCCAACAATAAAGTTAATTTTGCATTGATTCAAGACAGTCTGGTGTAACAATTTTATGGAAATCTTAAAATTGAAAAATTGTATTGTCAAACTCCACGGGGGTTCTAGTTCAGCAAAAAGATATTTTCCTGACAGATAAATGAACCACTTTGGATAATATACATCTCTGAACCAATTAGTTTGACCAAGGGATTGGAAATTTTAATGAATGTCCAGCTCTGAATCTATGGGTGGAAATATTAAACTCATATGCCATGGGACAAAGCATGGGACGGAAGGTTTAATTAAAGAAAAACATGTGTGTTATTATCAGAATAAGGTACAATGTATAATAGATAGCAAATACAGCAAATATTCTAACAAATGCATTAATAAAATCTTTTTCCTTCCTTATCTGTTTGCCCTTGCTTAAAATCAGCAAACAAACAAACAAAAACAACAAATGAACAAAAACAAAAAAAACAAAAACCACACACACACATACACACACACACACAAACCCTCACATTTCTTTATTTGCTGGGGTGTGAGGGTGAGGAAAGCTTTCCAAAAAAATCACAGCAACACGTGTCTAAACTTCGCTCTGAGATACAGTACCAAATATATAAGCAATCAGTGGAAAGCCAGAACATCTGAAGAGTGACCAAAAATGAATGAATGTCCAAACCTTCTTTTGACATTTCTATTACATTAGCTGCCTTTAATTTTACTCTTCCTCAGTGTGAGATGATAAATATTTATGTCAACAAGTTGCCATGTATTTCTACCTCTAAAGACGTGTCATTCATCAATCTACTGCTTATGCTCCAACTGAAGAGAGATCTGCACACTAAGAAAAAGATAATTTATCATAAAAGTAAAGAATGGAGATAGTTCAAAGTAAGACTTGAGGTCCAACGACTAAGGACTGTGTTCATTAAATATCTTTGAATAGCTTTTGTTGACCAAAGGCTAGTGTTCCAACAGTTTTAATATTGAGGACAGTTAATTGGCAAAATAGTTGGGGATACATACCTGAGTACCCTGAGCAAAAATATAAACTTTGTTTCCTAAGAGAAAGGTTAAGAGTAGTTAACTTAGGTAAATTATTTTTTAATTTATCATTCTTTCTTTTTCAATCATTCAGTGCCTTTCCATCTGATTTTTGCAAGAGTTTTCTAATTTTTATTGTCCTTTTAATTACAATTGACATGTGTCCTCTGCTTTTATGTTCTGGCTCCCAGCTAGGTGATAAGTGAATAGAGCTATCCATATGAATAATATCCAGAACAAGAATCCAGAAGAAGTTGATGAAATGAAATGGAAATAGTAGGGCAGAGATAAATGAAGTCAAGAATAAGAAGACAACAGAAATAATCAATAAACCCAAGGCTGATTCCTTATAAAGAATAACAAAACAGTGAAACTCCAAGCATGTCTGAATTTACGCGTAAGTGAGCAGATGCAATTTACATGTTCTATGAACAAATGGGGATCTAACTACAGTACAGAAGATGCTGACATAAGACAAGATTGGAAACATTCATTCCAGTAAATTTTACAAGTTACTTAAATTGTGTACATTTCTAAACAACATAAATGGCCAATATTGACTCCACTCATACCACTCCACCCCACCAACTATCTGGTTTGAATGAGACTGATGGATTTCCAAGGATATGGAAACTTCAGCGCTAAAACTGGGAAAGTTAAGGGGAAAACTAGGATGAATTGTGCATCCTAAGTCAGAAGGAGAAGGATAATTGTATATATCACTACCTGTTTAAGTAAATGAGTAGTCTAAAAATTCACACTTCACCAAAAGTACCAGGCCTATAAGGATAGATACAGAAATAGCTGAATTTTACCAGACCTTTAAGGAACAGTTAGTCCTAATCTGACTTTTTTTTTTCTTTTTTTTGCTGTGCCGCATAGCATGTGGGATCTTAGCTCCCCGACTAGGGATTGAACCTGAGCCCCCTACATTGGAAGTGCTGAGTCTTAACCACTGGACCGCCAGGGAAGTCCCCTGATATAATTTTTTAAGAAACAGGAAAATAGGGAGTTCTGCCTAACTCATTTTTTGAGTATATAGTTTAACATACATAACGAACCTGGAAAATGACAGTATAAGAAATCACTAGACAAATTTCACTTTGAACATAAATGCAGAAGTCCTAATGACATATTAGCTTGCTGAAAACACACTGTATGTAAAATATATGTATAACCATGCAAGATGAATTCCAAGTGTGCAAAAGTTACATCAGGCATTATATCAATATTATTTGGTATAGAAATAGATTAACTGAAAGAAATAATTAAAAGATGAGAGAATAATAAAAATAATTTATATCTTATCAGATTAGCCAGTATATAAAAGTCTGACAATAACAAGCTTCAGCCAGGATGTTGAAAAGAGCTACTGTAACTTGCTGGTAGAAAGATAAATTGGTAAAACTTCTTAGACTCAATTTTATAATACCTTCCTTTGATTCAGGAACTCCATTTCTATGCAAAACCAAGGAGATATACTTAAGAATGTTCAAAATAAAACTATTTGTAATAGCAATATTTGAAAAAAGTCTGAAAATACATTAATAGGAGATAGATAAAATGTGACATAATGATACAAGAGACTGTGATAATTAATATGAATGAACTAGATGTACGTGTATAAACAGGAATAAACCTCTGGAATAACTGAAGTGATAAAAAAATTGCTGAGTGATTCAAACTGTAGAATGACATTAATATTAAGGGTAACAGTAGGCACACCTGTTCTAAGATTTCATGGAGGCATACATATGCAGTCTTGTACAAAAGCATGGTTAGAAAGGATCTATACTAATGTCGGGATATTGATTACATTTGAGAGAATGAAGGGCTGGGTGGGTATGAGCAAAATTGGCTTTGTTTGAAATGTTTTACCTCTTAAATGACACCTGAAGCAAATGAAACAAAATGTTACTAACATATTTTAATTCTGGGTTTGGGTCACTGATGAACATCATCTTATTCTATGGATTTTGTGATTATCAAAAGTAGTTCATAATAAAAAGTATTAAAAAAACACAAAGTAGTCTAAAACCTACATAGTAACTTATATGCACCTTTGAAATGAAATAAATTGTACTGCCACCACTAAGTGTATTACAGCTAAAGGATTCAGGAAATAATTCCCTACTGACTCCCAAACTCCTAGATTTTTTCCTGGCCTCCATTAAAATATCATATCCAGCTGCTTCCTGAACACCTAAACTTTAACAACCCCACGAATTAATTTTCCTCCTCCAAAGAATATCACTGTTCAGTCGTCCTACGTGCCTTTCTCAGTCCTTTTGGTTCCTCAGCGTTATTCTTCTCATCCTCCCAAATACCCAAATCCTTGTGAACTACTTAATTTCTCTTCATAAAATATCTCCAGTACCTAGTACTTTGTCTCCATCCTTACTGCCAACAAATTAGGCACTACACATTTTACATATGAATGTTTATTTTATATATATATTCCAATTTACCTTTTAAAGGTAAAATTATCATTATCATTGTTATAAAAATAACAAGTATTCACTATATATTTTTAAAATTAAGCTATATAAGAAGGTGCAAAAAGAAAGCAAACCCCTCCCCCCCCAATCCTCAAAGTTCTCCTTGCATTAGTTTCTACTGTACAGCAAAATGAATCAGCCACACACATACATACATCCCCTCCTTTTTGGATTTCCCTCCCATTTAGGTCACCACAGTGCATTGCACCACAGTGCAGTTCCCTGTGCTATACAGTATGTTCTCATTAGTCGTCTATTTGATACATAGTATCAATAAAGCAACTATATTCCAATAAAAATTAATTTAAAAAGTAAAATAAAATAGAATGTAAAAGAAAATTCTCCTTGCAGAAACATTTTAAGCTTTTATTTGACAAAATTATTAATATATTTCTAAATACATATATACACATATAGAGAGAGCGCTATCTATCATCTATCCATCTATTATGATAGATAGTAGGACCATATTACTATAACACAATTTTAGTAATGTACGGATACCTTTTACTCAATTTGAACAAAAAAAAATGACCTATAGCAAAAATCTGGGAGTTTTTAAATTTCAGAAAAAAATCGTCAAAAGAGATTATTTTCCAACAACTATATTTTTGGAACTATTAATGAGGAAATTATGAAATCACTAAGAATATGAACTCCTTAGGTGTTTTTAACTGCAACTTTAAACAACATCTATTAATTCCCGTTTTCTCATTCGCCCATATCTCTATGTTATTACATACTTCGTTGGTTTAAAATTTTTAGGGTTTATAATATGTATTCTTTGCTTTGTAATATAATTTTATCACTTTTAAAGTTTATATTAAATTTTTTTAACATCTTTATTGGAGTATAATTGCTTTACAATGGTGTGTTAGTTTCTGCTGTATAACAAAGTGAATCAGCTATATGTATACATATATCCCCATATCTCTTCCCTCTTGCATCTCCCTCCCACTCTCCCTGTCCCACCCCTCTAGGTGGTCACAAAGCACCGAGCTGATCTCCCTATGCTATGTGGCTGCTTCCCAGTAGCTATCTATTTTACATTTGGTAGTATTTATAAGTCCATGCCACTCTCTCACTTCGTCCCAGCTTACCCTTCCTATATTTAAATTGATTCTATGTTTACCACAAATTAGCATTCTCCACTTCTGAGTTTTTTTACTTGGTGTTATTGCTTTTTGGATGGCATTCACTGTTTAGAAGTGTTTTCTTCTTTGAGTTTGTTCTTATCTGTATGATATTTTCCAAATTATATTCTTTAAAATGCCAGTAATTTGTCTTTTAATTTAAAGCTAAATAACTTTTAAAATATATCTCATGTGCTGTATGAATACAATATTCCTTTAAATAATTAAAACATTAGAGAGATTTTTGATGTCTCCTTTTGAACATTAAATATAACCATTATCCCCTCTTCCTTTATTTATAATCAGTCTGTATGATACATTTATTACATATACTTCACTTTTATACTATTGTGCATATTCTTTAAGTTTATAGAATTATATACATAGTACTGGTTTCTGATTATGTTTGTGTGTCTTTTTATTTTATTTTATTTATTTATTTTTTTGCGGTACGCGGGCCTCTCACTGTTGTGGCCTCTCCCGTTGCGGAGCACAGGCTCCAGACGCGCAGGCTCAGCGGCCATGGCTCATGGGCCTAGCCTCTCCGCGGCATGTGGGATCTTCCTGGACCGGGGCACGAACCCATGTCCCCTGCATTGGCAGGCGGACTCTCAACCACTGCGCCACCAGGGAAGCCCTGTGTGTCTTTTTAAACTTTACATGCATGTGATCACACTATATCTATCCCTCTAATGATTTTTTTTTAATCATTAACTTGTGTTTTGAGCTCAATCTATGACTGATGCCATATATATCATATATGTTGAACCATATAACACTGGTTCCATACCTGTAATGGTTATCTGGGCTGTTTATTCTGTTTCTCTATTATAAACAATGTTACAATAAACATAGTTCCATGTATAACTTAAGCTTCTCTGTGAGCCTTTCTTTATAAGTTAATGTAGTACTGCTGAATCACAGGAACTACCCATTTTAACTTGTACTACATATTGTCAAATTGCCTGCAACTTACTTTTACTGTTTTCCTACCCAAATACAAAACTCTGTGAAGCTTCTTCCTCACAATCTTGAAACACTTGAGGTTAGCAGACATTAAAATTTTTGCCAAACTAATTTATAAAGATTTTTCTTTAAACCATAATATTGATCACTTACATTTTAATACTTTTCTAACCTATTTGTTCTACTCTCTTCTCCGTAAATATACTATGTATATATTTGACCTCCTTTGTCTTGTATATTTTCTTCTAATCACTTTTTAATCTTTTTTTTTTTCCATTGTGTCTGTGTAGCTTCCTGAAGCCTGTCTACCATTGCCAGATTAACAGTGTTCTTTCTATTTGGTTGCTTTAAATATGTTTGATCTCTGCAATGTTTTTATTTTGTCTTTCAGTGTTATCCTGAGCTTTCCCAAGATTTAAAAAAATCTCCTTGGATTGCTTTATAATTTCTTCTCTAAAGCCTTATATTTCTCCCTTCAACCTTTTTTCTTTCTGTTTTTAAAAAGATTCAGTTTGTTGTTTGGAGAACTATTTGTTGAGACCATTCCCTCCACTTTGATTGAATTATGTATAGTTTCTCCACTGGTTCCTTTCTTAGTAACATTAATCTTGGAACAGGATAGGTCTTTCTAAATTCTGGACTGCGGAGTAGGCGGGGAGTAACCTGAGGCAGGCTCCAGCCCTGAATCTAACTACCCATCCCCACCCCTGCTGAAATCTCTCTCTTAATTGATGTTCTTTGACCGCCAGTCATACTTTCTTTCACATTTGAACTTCCAGGGTAGTTCCCAGAATTCCCTAAGTATGGCAATTTTTGCTTTATTATCCATCCTTTAATCTGTCTCTTTAGATTGTAGAAGATTATTTTTTTTAATGTTGCAATATGATTATTAAATGCCCCTTAGACTTTACTGTTGAACAGACTGTACCTCACATCTTCCAGAGCCTGTGGGTGTTCTTTTAAAAATCAAAGGGATGTTGACAGGGTTTTAAGAACTATCTCTTTCTTCTTAGGCAAATCTGCTTTTGCCTAGAGTCTGAGGTCTATGGTGAGTCTCAGCCTCTTGCTTCATTTTGGTTCAGAGATGACAGCTTTTGGGGGAAATGCTTCATAGTTGATGGTTTCAAGTTGTGTCTTCAGCTTTGTTTCATTGAAGATGGAATTAGCCTCTATTTTTCATTAGTTTTGCTGTTTTCCATGGTTTTTAAGGAAGAGAAGGCTCAAAATCAACAAATTTATAAATGTAATAAATAAAGGAATTTCTTTAAATTAAATAAATAAATTTCTCGTGGGGAATATGCAAATCATTATCTCCAAAAGATATGATAATAAATGTTATAAAATAAGTCCATTTGTTATAAATCCCAGAACCACAAAGAACAGTGGAGAAAAAACTTTCAGTGGTCGGTTGTAGTTTGTCATCAAAATTCTGGATTTAGATGTACCCCTCAGGTAAACTGGCCAAAACCTGGAAGGCTCTGGGCAAACAGAAGCACTTGGTATCAAGAGATGGTGAGAAAAGGGATATGGTTACAAGAAAAGGAACCAATAAGTACATGTAGGTGATGTCATAATCATGTTTCATCCAGCCCAGCTATGGTTTTAGGTGTATTTTTTACCCTGGTATATATGTGCTATATGAACTTATATAAGTTGACAATTTGTTGTTTTTACTATTTGTGAGTAATCCAGAAGGTCAAGGACCATAGTAACTTGTAATGTTCCTGAGTCAAGATTTAAATCAAAGTGACTGGGCATTGGACTGAGACATTTAGAGAGTGACTTAGGAAAAATCCAGATAGACACCCAGCATTCTCACTTTAGGATTGCCACCATTTTCCTTCGTTATCTTGTAAGTGTTAATTCTTCTGAAATGATATTGAGACAGCGGTCAAGAAAAAGAAAAAAAAAATAAGAAAGGAGTGACTCTTAACTAGGACAAAGGAGCACTGGGTAAGTTGAAAATAGCAGTGGTGATTCAGATCTGTTTGGTGTATTAAACCAATGTATGCTACAGAATGAAAGAACAAAATTGCTTTTTAAATCCAAACAACTACGATCAGAGCAAAGTTTGCGGAAAGTTAAATAACATATTTGCTTTTGGTATTAGGCTACATGCAGAAAACAGAAGACTACTGACAGAAATGTAACTGCACACAAGTGACTAATATAGAGAAAGTCCTTTGGAGATATTCTGGGACAAAGGTCCAAATTACATCTACTTCTATGTCAAACTATGTTATGTGGGATGTCTTTGTTCTTAATGAATCCATTTGTGACGACAAATACAAGAATGATACCAAATTTGTAGGTAGACAATAGTTATTGTCTTATCTTGAGCTGGAATGAAAATAGCTTCAGTCAAAAGAATGGTAGTAATATTGACTCTTAGAGTGTTTGGTTCAGTGGAAGGGGACAGAATATGACTTCTGAAAATCAGAAGTTCACTCTACTCTTCTCCACTAAATTGAAATGTACACCCTGTGATAAAGCAGAAACTAATACACCATTGTAAAGCAATTATACTCCAATAAAGATGTTTAAAAAAATGAACGAAAACAAACAAAAAGACTGATTAAAAAAAAAAGAAATGTACACCCTGAACGCTGTTCTCAATGCAAAATTATATCCTGGGGGAACAAGCTAATGCTGTGAAAAGGGGGATGACACATTATGAACTGAAATACCCAGAAGTCACTACAATCTTATTTATTCCCTCCACTTGTTTCACAGAAAATAAGCCGAGCAACTCCTCCTATGGAAGCTTAAATTCAGTGATGATTAAGTCACATGAACTAGAAAAGTAAATCAAATCCTTTTCCAGTCAGAGCAAAACCATCCTCAGTTAAAAGAAAAATCACCTACTAAATTAATAGTGAGATAAGTTACGCCCCATGCAAAACCCTAAATTATTTGCAAGTATGACAACTTCTAAATATGAAATTAAGAGCTAATACATTCCTAAGTGATATGGTTTTGCTCTAACTTAACTTTTGTTATTTACTTTTTAATTAACATGATTCCTTGTTGATTTCCTTTTTCTTAAAAAAAAAGGTTATATTACAAACTCTTTTATTCTAGTTCTCAACATATGGAAAGTTTTAATCTATTGCAATAACAGTTTAAAGAAAATGTTTCACTTTTAAAAACTTATTTATTGTTCTGGTCTCTCAGACTCTCTTATTCCTTGAAATGTAATCACTGGTATTTGCTTTCTTTTTCCTAGGGACTTCCCTGGGGGTCAGCGGCAAAGAATCCGCCTTACAATGCAGGGGACGCGGGTTCGATCCCTGATCAGGGAACAAAGATCCCACACGCTGCGGGGCAACTAAGCCCACGCACCTCAACTAGAGACCCTGCGTGCGGCAAACCACAGAGCCCACGCGCTCTGGAACCTTCGCACCACAACAACAGAGGCCACATTCCTTGGAGCCCATGCGCCACAACTAGAGAAGAGAAAACCTGCATGCCACAACTAGATAGAAGCCCGTACGCTGCAACAAAATATTCCACATGCCTCAACAAAGATCCTGTGTGCCTCAACTAAGACCCAATGCAGCCAAAAATAAATTAACTAACTAAATAAATAAATCTTTAAAAAAAAATTATAATTAATTGTTCAAGGAGGTTGGTCAGTGTAAATGCCTATTAGGCCAGCTGGGTTTACCAGGTGGAAAATCCCTAAGTTAGGATTCTACTCTCCCTCAGAGACTGAGAAGTGGAGGTACCATCCTTCCTAATTATTATATTCCAAAGAAATGGCTTTCACGTCCTAGAGTAAGACACTCTTGAGTTGCAGGAGATACAACTCAAAGAGACAAAGGAAGGATTCATAATTGTAAGCCCTTTATAGAAAATGTTCTAAGAAATGGTGAATAAGCTATAAATTCAAGGACAGTATGATATATTTTACTGTGAACAAATATGAGTTTAAAAAATTGAGTCTCTGACTTATTAAAATCCTGCCCACAATAAAAACTACATCTCAAGGGTAATACTAATATGTTCATAAAAACAACATCTCTCACTTATTCATGACCAGAATTACTTGCTTTTTAGCCTCTGTTTGACTAACCTATGTGTTTCTGCTTGTGTGAATGGATTTGACCTGCCTGCAGGTCTCACTTGTAATAATCCTGCTGCAGGTGACAGGGTGACAGAGTGGAGAATTCACACATTTATCATTCCGTGTGCTTCCCCTGACACTTGCAATGACTCCTGACAATTCCAATGTTAGAAAACAATTACAGTGAGAAACTATGTGGGGAAAATGACTTAGGTGCAATTCCAAGGAGACAGAGCAACTTGAGACGATGCATTGAAAGAAGATCAGAGCAAAGCAGTGAGGTTGAGGGAGAAGCTTTGTGGAAGTGATCCCCGTTACAAGCACACAGGGCTTGTCAGCAACCACAGTTTAAGCAACATACAGAAGACTGGTTTGGAATAATAAAATTTATTATATCTTTGAAAATTGTAAAGAATTACAAATATCACAGAGGGTGAGAAGCCCTCTCTGAAATAATTAGGCGATCGTTGCTACATTAATACAACCAACACAGTTCTCTTTTATAGACAAGCTGGTTTACTAAGAAGCTATAGATAGGACTGACTCTTCCTATTACTATGCATGGATAAACACTATACCTCCATAAGCCTTAATTTTATCATCAACAATATGGTGATAAATACTTTAAAAATTTAACGAAATAGCAGAGTAGAGGAGTTTGCAAGTCATACAACTCCCAAGCAAGAGAGCTTTCTCTTGAGTTCTTGACTTTTATAATGCAAATGAAGTTAAATGACAAAGTTGTACTTTTATTTTTGGAAGCAGCTCTGTAATGCACAGATTACACTCTGCTCTGTTATACACACACACACACAGACATACACATATTCACATGTATATATCATGTATTCATGGATTTTATATTTGTAGAAATCATTACACTTTTAATTACAGGCATCCATCAACATCTCTGAAGTAAAATTTACCATTCTGAAAAAAATGTAATAGCCTTCTAGCTAATGAAATTTATGAAAATCAGAGATTCAAAACACCAAAGACACTCTAAGCAAGAATCAGCAGAAACAACAGAAGAAGATACCAAAGCACTTCACTTATTGGAATTTTGAGATACAGTTTGTTTTAATGACATAATTGAAGTTATAAACTTACTAAATGGAGGTATATATAATCAGATGAGAAGGAGTCATTTTTACAGAAAATGACTAAGAATTTTCCAATTGATTTAAAAAGGGGGAAAAAAAAAAAAGGGAAAGAAACAAACAAATAAAATCCAAAACAAGACAAGTAAAAAGAAATCTGCATGTAGCAACATCTTGGGTGAAATAACAGAACACCAATCTATAGATTTTGAGAGAAGTCTTAGAAACCATTAAAAATATTTTAAAAGGTATTTAATCCTGAAGAGAGACTAACTATAATATAAATACAAAAAATATATAGTGAACCTGTATAACTTTACTGAAACATACTGACAAAGACTCTCTCCTTGAACAATTATAGCCATTCTTTTAACAAGAGTGAACCTACACAGACACATCGTAATCACTCAAAGTCTATAGTCTCCCTTAAGGTTCCTCTTGATGCTTTACCTTCTATGGACTTGGACAAAAGTATAATGACATATATCCACCATTATAATAACAGGGAGAGTATTGCCAGACCTAAAAATCCTGTGTTCTGTCTATTAATCTCCTTCTGCCCCCTGCAAGCCCTGATCTTATTACCTTCATAGTTTTGCCATTTCCAGAATGTCATATAGTTGGAATCATACAGCATGTAGCCTTTTCAGATTGGTTTCTTTCACTTTTTAATATGCACTGGAGATTCCTCCATGTCTTCTCATGGCTTGATAGCTCATCTCTTTTCAGTGCTGAAAGATATTGTCTGACATTGTCTTAGTGTTCCAGAGTTTATTTATCCATTCATCTTTTTGAAGGACATCTGATTGATTCCAAGTTTTATAAATTATGAATAAAGCTACTATAAACATCCATTTGTAGACTTTATGAGGGCATAAGTTTTCAACTCCTTTGGGTAAATACCAAGGAGTGTGATTGCTATGTCATATGGTAAGGAAATATTTTGTAAGAAACTTCCAAACTGTCTTCCAATGTGGCTGTACCATTTTGCAACCCCACCAGCAATGTGTGAGAGTTCCTGTTGCTCTGCATCCTTGTCAGCATTTGTTGTTGTCAGTGTTGCAGATTTTAGCCATTCTAATAGGTATCTAGTGGTATCCTACTGTTGTTTTAATTTGCATTTCCCTGATATGAAGCATCTTTTCATATCCTTATTTGCCATCATATATCTACTTTGGTGATGTGTCTGTTAGGATCTTTGGCTTATTTTTTAATTGAGTTGTTTTCTGATTGTGAGTTTTCAGACTTCTTTGTATATTTTGAATGACAGTCCAAATGGTTCTTTACCAGATGTATCTGTCACAAATATTTTCTCCCATTCTGTGGCTTATCTTCTCATTCTCCTGATGCTGTCTTTCACAAAGCAGACATTTTAAATTCAATGAAGTCCAGCTTATCAATTTTTTCCTTCATGAATTGTGCCTTTGTTGTTATACCTAAAATTCATTACCACACCCAAAGTCATCTAGGTTTTCTCCTATGTTATAATTCAGAAGTTATATAATTTTGCATTTTTACATTTAGGTCTGTGATCCATTTTGAGTTAGTTTTTGTGAAAGATAAAGTGTCCAGATTCATTACTTCACATGATTATTTTACACCATTTGTTGAAAAGACTATCTTTTCACCATGGTACTGCCTTTGCTCCTTTGTCAAAGATCAATTGACTATATTTACGGGGGTCTATTTCTGGGCTCTCTATTATATTCTTTTGACCTATTTTTCTATTCTTTTGCCAATACCACACTAGCTTGATTACTGTAGCTTTATAGTAAGCCTTGAAGTCAGTGAGTGTCAGTCCTCCAATTTTGTTCTTTTCCTTCAATATCATATTGGCTATTTTGAGTCTTTACTAGAATATTTCTTTATCAAAGGAAGTAGTCTTAGGGTTTTATAGAGAGCTAACTCTTACGGAAGAGAAGAACTCGAGGATAACTGAGCCTTTTGCGGTTTAGTTTTCTGCAGTCTTACCATAGACTCTGGTCAAATAATAGCAGAAAAATTCTAGCATCTTTAATATGCAGTTCCTGGATATGAAGAGCATTATATTGATAACGATTAAATAAATACTTATTCATAGTACAATTTGTCTACAAACTTGAAAAGCTCCCTTTTTGTGGGGTTACCAAATATAAGTTTGGTGCCTGTAGCATTTATATATGTTCTATTTATCATGTAATAGTTTCAAATGAGCAAACAAATACTAGTATTCAATTACTGGAAAATTAGAATAATATTATCCTGATTCTTTGATTGTTAGCTATATTAACTTTGGAAATTGCAGAAGTGTGCTATACCACCTATTTTATGTATGACAAGGATGCCTTAGGAGTAGTTAGCACAAAATTTTGCATAGCAGAGGTTAATACCTTGGTACCTGAGATGGAGACAACAGGGTAGATATGCTTGATAGTATTTAATGCCCAGATTATTTGATAATTCCTGTGTTCCTTTCTCTTTCTAGTGGTAACTCCACTGGTCTGAAGACCATGCAAAAGTTTGATCTAAGGTAAAGGCCCTCCTCAAGAAATGCTACCATCTCCCTTCATTTCATCTAGACCAATAACCAAAGTCAGATCTCAGCATGATCCAATAGCAGAAGTACTATTCCTGTTACAAAAGAAAAAAATATTCACCAAAATAACTGCAGGATTTAGCTGATAAGTAGGGAACTGAGATCCTAGGAATAAATCTGGTGTGTGCTGGTTCAGGGTTAGAGATGAAATATAACACTTGATAAGGGTATTTATTGAAATGGGGTGGTCTTTCATGACACAGAAATTCACTCCTAAACAAGGAAACCTGGAGTTGTTAGTGACACAGTGCTAGAATGGCTTCTTAAAGCTTGGGAAGAAGATAGCCTACAGTAAGTGAGATGGCATTTCTGGAAGTGCCATAGCAGAGTACTGAGGAAGAGGTGGAAATGCTCATAGACTGAGGCATGTGAGAATAGACTGATTATGTGAGATCAGAGAACCAACCCTGTAGTTACTTATTTTCCCCAGAGACCCGGATAATGCTCACTCCATAAAGCATTAAGGAACACCTTAGTGGGAGGGCACAGTCATATTGAGAATCTCAGAGATAACTATACTCGACAGGCTGGGCTGTTGATACGGGAGTTTTTGATGAAACTGGGCTTCCGAAGGTCAATGGGAATGAGAGAATTCCAGAATAGCAGCAAATAACAGAAGAAGAGTAGGTATCTTTACTGTACTCAGAAACAAGACCAGGATGGAAACCAAGGGCTCCTGAGGTACAGGCTTACTACACCACTTTGGATTTTGGAGGATTACATGTAATGCTTAGGAATACTGCTTTAGTAAGCTTTGGCCAAAGAATGCTCTTCAGCAGGTTCAGCTTAAAGAAAACCATCCCTGCCACTAGGACCACGTGAATGGGCAGATTCCACGGCGCTAGAGCTATCAGGGATAGGTAAGGATGCTGTGTGGACTCTCTAGTAAGCCACGGTAGGAGAGCCACAGTGTGGACCTAGGGGTCTGAATCAAGGCCATGTCATCTACAGCACAGCTCCTTAAGAAGCAACTCCAAGCTTTGGGGGCATCAAACACAGCAATTTCTGATCATGGACCGTCAAATGATTACGCAACTAGAACTGCTCATCTTGAGCATGGTAGAATCAGATCAACAAATTTGCGACTTTGGGTAGGCACAGCAACAATCCATCATATGATGGAAACGGTAGATTTGGAATTGGTTCCAATAGGCTTTAAAGGCACTAATGAGAACACAAACAGGCAGCCCTTGCCCCTCTGTCACCTATCCCATTGCACAGACATCTCTTCCCTAGGTCACATCTAAGTCCTTTCGCAGGATTACAACCAGATGATGATGGAGTAAACCTAGTTTGCAGAAAGATAAGTTCTATAGATTGGTGTGAGCAGAACATGGTTGTTCCTATAAAATAGCCCAACTCAGAGGTGTCCCTTAAAGAAGGAAGTAAAGAGAAATGCCCCTATAGTGGGCAGAGATTTGAAATGGACACGGTCTTTACATGGTGTAAAGGGAGAAATGGCTTGAGGAAAAGAAATAAATATACTGACTCTTGGGCAAGGGCAAATTGCTTTGGCTCAGTTGACCAGGGTCTCAAAGAGCAAGACTGTAAGATTGGAGACAAAGAAGACTGGGGGGAGAGACATGTACATAGGAGCCATGGGAGTGGGCACAAAGCGTGTGGATCTTCATGCTTCCCATCGATGTCCACCAGAAAGTGTCCTCCACAGTGGAGCCACTGAAAAACCACGTGGATAGAATGACTTGAGCATGGAAGGTCATCCAGGCTCTATCTTCAGCCAGCTCCATGCTTCGGTATTGTGCCCATAAATGGTGTAACTATGGGGCAGAGTTGGAGTCCATGGATGGCAAGCAGGCTAAGGAACATAAGTGCTGAGAGCTGGAAAAGAAACTTAGAATGGCTGGTAGAACACGGAGATCATGGCTATCAATTACATTTTTAGAATTTACTATCCTTCCTATTACAAGCCATTTTTCAGGAACTATAAGCAGCCATTAATAGGAAGACTTTTGGAGAGAAAGTGAGTGGACTTAGCATGGGTCATGAATGGACCTGAGCAATACAAAGTGTGGGCTGTAGCAAATGCTATAGGTGCTTGGCCTCTGGCCCCTCAGCACACATCTTCAAAGCTGAAGGCTTGACTGAAAACAGCTTCATGCAAATCTGACTGAAGATGTTTTTTTCTGGCTTTCAGGAACAAACTGCGCTTGAGCACAGGGTAAACTGTAAGTGCCAGAGATTTAATTCTGGAAATGGGTCTGAACTGAAAAGAGACGGTGAGCTGGTAGATTAAAACTCCAGTTTCTTCATCACTTAGTAAGGATCACTCCAAGGCATGAGGTTTCTCTTTCCCTAAAATATATATGTTTTTCAATGACCCAAGCTGGAAGTAAAATCTTCAAAACTCAGTTTACATGCTTCAAAATGTATGTGTATATTTTGTTCAAAGTTCAAAAGGTGGCAATAACAATATGACCCTATGGAACATTCACTGAGTTGAGATACCTCCAGTATTTTAAAAAATTATATTAGATTTGACCTTATTGAACAGATTAGGGTCCTTTGTACTAGTTATCAATCATACATAACCTCACAGATTCCCTGTTGGTATGTAGCTCTACGCACATAGCTTCAGGAAGATGAAAAGCAATGGCTAGTCTTAGGGATTATTAAGAGGTATGTGAATTTTAAATATTTTAAATTATATATAACTTGAAAAAAATGAATAATAAAAAGAGAAATCCAGGTTCACCTATATAAGAATTTTGTAATAAGAAGTTTTAATTTCTTCTCTCTGTAGGAGAAGAGTTCAAGTTTTGAAGTGATTGATTGTTATTGCCATTATATTTTGTATCACTGGCTATATTTACTCATGGTACCGAAATGAAGGACAGTAAACAAAAAAAATTAAGGTTAAAATGACATCTTGATTTCTGATGTCAAGTTTGAACACATGTTATAAACCAAATCATGTTAACCTATAGATGATATTTTCATACATGTTTAAAGTTGTCCTAAATTAGTGACACCAAAGAATGTTGTTTTTTTCCAATTACAAATGGGTTCTCCTTCAAGATGAATTCATATGCTTGGTTTTCTGATTCTTTTACTTCTTTATTAGAGATGATGACTGAAAAATGCTTAAAAAATTTCAAACAAAAATGCCAGGTATTTCTTTGAAAATCAGATAATTGTATGTATTTTTAGGAAATAATTTACATATAATAAAATGTACCCATTTTCAGTGTATACACAAATATATACATTCATGTAACCACCTTAAAAAAAAAAGATACAGAATATTTCCATCACTTCAAAAAGTTTTTTCTGGCCACCTTGAAGTCAATTCCGGTAATTTCCCAGGTGTAGGCAACGAAAAATTTGCTTTCTGCCATTATAAATTGTGCCTCCTCTAGAATTTCATACAAAGTATCTACGGTAGGTTGCATTTTGTGTCTGAAATCTTTCACTCAGCATAATTTTTTAAAGATTCATGTTGTTGTTGGTATAAGTAGTTTATTCATTTTCATTGCTGAATAGTACTGCAACACCATAATTTACTTTATCCATTTGTCTTCCAGTGCAAGTCTGAATTGTTTCTAATTTTTTGTTACTGTGAATAAAACTGCTATGAACAATTGGATTTACATCTTGATGGATACATATGGAGTAAATACCTATAAGTAGAATTACTAGGACATAGGGTAAGTGTATGTATACATTTAAATTAATTTTTTTCCAAAGGGATTATATTATTTTACATTCCCATCTTCAAACTATGAGGTATTCATAATTTATTTTTTTTTCAAGTTTTCTAATTAGATATTTTATTTTCACTAGTAACAAAAATGTGTGTGCTAATTATTTCCTTCATATATTTCTAATGGAATTATTTTAAAACTTTCACATAAATGCAACATTAAATTTCATTTTCAGATTTCAAAGATGTATTTACACAAAATAGGACTACTAATTCTCTCCCAAAGTTTGAGAACTATCTTGAATCAGAACACTCCTACACTGTTGGTGGGTATGTAAATTGGTATAGCCACTATGGAGAACAGTAAAAAACTAAAAATAGAGCTACCAAATTATCCAGCAATCCCACTCCTGGGCATATATCCAGAGAAAAACATGGCTCAAAAGGATACATGCATCCCAATTGTCATTGCAGCACTGTTTACAATAGCCAAGACATGGAAGCAACCTAAATGTCCATTGACAGATGAATGGATAAAGAAGATGTGGTGTGTGTATACATATATAATGGAATACTCAGCCATAAAAAAGAATGAAATAATGTCATCTGCAGCAACATGGATGGATCTAGAGATTGTCATACTAAGTGAAGTAAGTCAGACAGAGAAAGACAAATATTATATGGATCAACTACTCTCAACTATCTTAAGCTATCCTGTAGTTGTTCTGCTAAAAGTGAAGTCATTCAATGTGTCCATACACTTTCCCAATTTTTACCAAACGTAATAAAACATAAATACTCACAACTAATTGATGAATGAGTACATATAACATACAAGATTGAAAGGATTCCAACAAACTATGGTTCAAAATCTACCTACACAATATATGAGGTATGAGAATCTGGATAAAAGAATTCTAAAATTTTGAGATATTAACACACTACATTCCAGAAGAGTTTTTGTGAGTACTACGTGAGTTATAGTGCAGGCATGAGGAAAACCTTATCTATTTTTAAAAAAAATTTCATTAGTTTTTTACAAAATATTTAAAGTTTTAATTTGGGGGAGGATGAGCAGTTAATAGTTTTGTTAAACGATGTCTGTTTTACTTTCAGTAGAACCCTTTTTTTAATTGTCTTTTTTTAATTGCAAGTTTAATTAATTCACTGTTTTTTTTTTCTTTGGCTGCACCGCATGGCTTGCAGGATCTCAGTTCCCTGCCCAGGGATCAAACCCAGGCCATGGCAGTGCAAGCCTGGAATCCTAACCACTAGGCCACCAGGGCACTTCCCTTGAGTAGAATTCTAAGAGACTTCAGAATGGAAAGCTAAGAAATACTGCTTCTATGACTGGGCATTCTCATTCTGCATTTGAAGAAACAGACACCCTGTATCGGCAGAAACAGATACCTTGGAATTACAGGAAAGAATCTATGAATGTCGGCAAGCATAACTCGATGCTTATTTGTGGTATGAAATTCGTACAAGAAGTTTTAGCGAGACGAGGAAATACCTAGTATACCTGATTTTAATGCTCTCTCCTCTTTAGTATCTGATGGCCTGTGAATTGCATTAGAGTCCAGATAAGTTTAGAACTAGATAAATATTTGATCTTAAAGCCCACAGTGCTCAGCCATAATTTACTTCTTTGAAGTCTTTTAATAATCCTTCCTCCATGTAGGAGCAGCTTAACCACGTGTGTGTGTGTGTGTGTGTGTGTGTGCGTGCGTGTGCAATTCAGGAAGACCCTCAATCTGCTATGAGTATAATCCTGCCTCCCCCACTCTCATGAATCCCTTCACAATCCTCATTTTCTATTCTAGGGTTAAACTTCATCTCTTACAAGCTCTCACAATATAACCCTATAAGGTAATCCTGTAGGAAACAATAAACTAATATTGGTAGATTTTCCAAATTTCAAGCTTATTTAGAAATATATATTCATTTTTTAATTTCATTTTTATAAATTTTTGTCCACTATTAGGTCAAGATGAATATTTGCATATTCTTCCTGTAGTTTTCCAGGTCTTGGTTTCTGAACTTGGGAATAATTCCTCAAAAAAAACACAGTGATAGTGATACTCTGTCCTAAAGCGATAATTCAAAGGCAAATTTGCATTTTCAAAGTGACAGATTTTGCAGCCTCTACCATAGTTATTATGTTTTAACAATTTTGAGGCTAAGTGTCAATCAAGTCCCCTCATTTCTCCAAAGATCTAGCAAGAAGAATGACTTCAATAAGCAGAGTCTAGGAATAAGATCTCATCCCCGAATTATACCACTGGAAAATCAACTTCTTTTCCCATCCCACATCAGTGAGAAAAGTGAGGCTCAGAGAGTTTAAATTATTTACCAAAGGTCACAAGAGTGGTGGAGATGGGATTCAAAACCAGGTCACTCTTACTCCAGGGCCATACTGCCTTATAAAAGGTCGCTAAATGTAACTTCCCCTTAGCAACTTAAACTGTGTGCAGCAAAAAGTTCTACAGTCTCTGTGTGCCAGTGGAACTATAGGTTTTTCATGTCTTCCAGATAAGTCAACTCAGTCCAATCACGTGCAATTCAATTTTCATTTATTGATCTCTTATCGGTTTGAGGTGT
Source organism: Aethalodelphis obliquidens (assembly GCF_003676395.1). Taxonomy (NCBI): domain Eukaryota; kingdom Metazoa; phylum Chordata; class Mammalia; order Artiodactyla; family Delphinidae; genus Aethalodelphis; species Aethalodelphis obliquidens. The sequence continues at coordinate 1,243,565 of NW_020838017.1, forward strand.
TAAGTGTTGGTTATATAAAGATGAGCTAGAGAAAAAGAAGTGTTTTGGACTGAGAGTAGAGGGATTATTTTATTCTTTCCCCTGGCTCAGAGAGCATATCTCTTGCATATGACAGTTTTCTTGTAACCTGGTATAGCACTTTGAAATTTAGTAAAGCAGAAGTGACAGCCCTGTGACTCACAAACTCCACTGAGATTGCTCTGCTATGACAAACTTGTCTCAGCTGTCTGTATATAAATTAGGAATTCCTAAAGCTTTCAATATGAAAGTTGCTATGAACTGCTCAAACAGAACCATTGAAACGCTAATTAGGAAGCATTCTTTTTCCAAACTTTAAATGACTTTGGGGAAAGTAAACCCATTTACTCTATTAAAGCTTTTACTGGGAAGGTTTGTCTGTTCTCCTTGTGAGAGGAGAACCGGCATTTTTGTAAACAACTGTAGGACATGACATATATATTTTAGAAGTCACTTTAAATCTTAGGATCTGACAGATAAAATTTTATACTGCATATATATTTATTTATTGTCATATAGTTGACTTAAAATATTATATTTTTATGGAAAACCATAAATACAAATAGACAATGCAGAATTTAAAGACTTTGGATGCTGGGAGATAAAGGGGAGGGAAGAAACTTATCAAATAATTATTTCAATTATCTTCCATCTGGTAGTCTCAACCTCCCCCAAGATAGAAAATACTTATCCTTTTGGGAAAAGAAATAAATTTAATCTTCCTAAGGGCACACTCAGTTGTTACTATGCTTTTAATTCTTGGTTTCTTTTCCCCTCCAGTATGGAATGTTTCTTTTTATTTTGTGAACTGAGGTGTGAGTGAGTAAGCGTGTGTGCATGCGTGCATGCATGCGTAGCAAGGAGCAAATTCTAAAGAATCTCAGGGAGAATTTTTTTTTTAATTATGGCTTGTTCCCAGGGAGTCAAGCAATTACCCAATTTTGAGTGTAGCAGCAGAATGGCTGTCTTCTCTCAAACCTACATCTCCTACTCTATTCATGATCTTGTAATGGAATAAGTAAACAATCGCAAAAGCTGAAGGCATAGGAGTCATTTAAAATTTTTGATCATAAATTCTCCAAACTCCTTCTCAGTCTAGTTGACCAGCTAAAGGTCCATTTAGTCTTAATAATAATAATGTCTCCAAGTATCAAATATTTTCATTCCCATTGATATTATATGATATACAATCTGCACATCATTTTTACCATATATTTTTATCATATTGCACATATTTCATATATAAATGTATATAAATGTATATATATATTTTATATATATATAAATACCTATTTAATACATATAATATTATATATAAGGCATTTTCCTGTTGCTATCTGGATCCTTGCTATATTAGTATATGAAACAAAAAGGAAAGAAGGAAAAATAATCTGCATAATAAGTATCTTATAATTTAACATGTTCACTGTTATAAACTGCTGTGTATACAAAGGTATGTAGCTAATGCTATTTTTTTTTTATACATATGCATGAACACAAACACAACATTACAGCCTTATCATGTGCCCTATAAAATGATGACAAGGTTTGTTTTTCTGTGACATGGAGAGAGAAATTTAAAGAAAATAGTATTAAGAAAGAATCAATTTTATATACATAATATATATATCTACTTAAGAACAATTTGTTTCTTGTTAAATATACTGAATCAAATGCTGTTTTTAATTTAAACATATAATACAAAAGATAACTCAATCGTAATAGTGGAAGCAATGAGATATTTGGAAGCAAGTTTAAGATGTTTCTGTTTAGACCTAAATTTAAAAAACTAAACCCTTTTTTGGGATGAGTTGGAGTCTCTTTATACAAATAATATGAGATAAATAATTTGACCATCTCTGGGTTTATGTGTTTTCGTTTTGCTCCCTTTGTTGGTGTTTTCTTTTGTTATTTTGTTTTAACCTTACATATGGTTGAGAATTTGGAATTTCTAAGTATATGCTTCTGCTTATGCCAACTTGAGATCTGAAAATATTCCAAAGTAAAATATGTCTGTAAAGAATTTTGAATTGGGGACTTCCCTGGTGGCACAGTGCTTAAGAATCCACCCGCCAATGCAGGGGACACGTGTTCGATCCCTGGTCCGGGAAGATCCCACATGCCATGGAGCAACGGGGCCCGTGTGCCACAACTACTCAGCCTGCGCTCTAGAGCCTGCGCGCCTAGAGCCAGTGCTCCGTAACAGGAGAAGCCACCACAGTGAGAGGCCTGCACACGACAATGAAGAGTAGCCCCCACTCAGAGTAGCCCCGCTCGCCGCAACTAGAGACAGCCCCTGTGCAGCAACGAAGACCCAACGCAGCCAAAAATTAATAAACAAATTAATTGATTAACTAAATAAAAATAATTTTGAATTTGATGATTCTCTCTGGTTGGTGTTAAATTCATCCTTAAGTAAATAAAATATAAATAAATAAATATAAAAAATAAAATATAAATAATAGGGATATATTATACAGAAAATAACCGGCATGTGAGAATACTTTTAGTAATTATTATATACAACTAAACTGTTTTTCACTATAAAATATCATTTGAAATAGACATTATTATACTTATATAATAATATAATATATATTTGTCATAAATTTATATTTATTATGTTATATAATAAATGTTATATTTATTATATTTCACTAATTACCATTGGCATACATGATAAAGAGGAAAAGTTCTCTTTTTTCAATTTTATTTATTTTTATATACAGCATGTTCTTATTAGTCATCAGTTTTATACACATCAGTGTATACATGTCAATCCCAATCTCCCAATTCACCACACCACCATCCCCCACCCCGCAGCCGCTTTCCCCCCTTGATATCCTTACGTTTGTTCTCTACATCTGTGTCTCTTTTTCTGCCCTGCAAACCCATTCTCCTGTACGATTTCTCTAGGTTCCACATATATGCGTTAATGTACGATACTTGTTTTTTTCTTGCTGACTTACTTCACTCTGTATGACAGTCTCTAGATCCATCCACATCTCAACAAATGACCCAATTTTGTTCCTTTTTATGGCTGAGTAATATTCCATTGTATATATGTACAACATCTTCTGTATCCATTCCTCTGTCAATGGGCATTTAAGTTGCTTCCATGACCTGGCTATCGTAAATGGTGCTGCAGCGAACATTGCGGTGCATGTGTCTTTCTGAATTATGGTTTTCTCTGGGTATATGCCCAGTAGTGGGATTGCTGGATCATATGGTAATTCTATTTTTAGTTTTTTAAGGAACCTCCATACTGTTCTCCATAATGGCTGTATCAATTTACATTCCCACCAACAGTGCAAGAGGGTTCCCTTTTCTCCACACCCTCAGCATTTGTTCTTTGTAGATTTTCTGATGATGCCCATTCTAACTGGTGTGAGGTGATACCTCATTTTACTTTTGATTTACATTTCTCTAATAATTAGTGATGTTGAGTATCTTTTCATGTGTTTCTTGGCTATCTGTAAGTCTTCTTTGGAGAAATGTCTATTTAGGTCTTCTGCCCATTTTTGGATTGGGTTGTTTTTTTAATATTGAGCTGCATGAGCTGTTTATATATTTTGGAGATTAATCCTTTGTCCACTGATTCATTTGCAAATATTTTCTCCTATTCTGAGGGTTGTCTTTTTGTCTTGTTTACGGTTTCCTTTGCTGTGCAAAAGCTTTGAAGTTTCATTAGGTCCCATTTGTTTATTTTTGTTTTTATTTCCATTACTCTAAGAGGTGGATCAAAAAATATCTTGCTGTGATTTATGTCAAAGACTGTTCCTCCTATGTCTTCCTCTAACAGTTTTACAGTGTCCAAACTTACATTTAGGACTCAAATCCATTTTTGTTTATGGTGTTAGGGACTGTTCTAATTTCATTCTTTTACATGTAGCTGGTCCAGTTTTCCCAGCACCACTTATTGAAGAGACTGTCTTTTCTCCATTGTACATCCTTGCCTCCTTTGTCACAGATTAGCTGACCATAGATGCCTGGGTTTATCTCTGGGCTTTCTATCTTGTTCCATTGATTTATATTTCTGTTTTTGTGCCAGTACCATATTGTGTTGATTACTGTAGTTTTAGAGTATAGTCTGAAGTCAGGGGGTCTGATTCCTCCAGCTCCGCTTTTTTCCCCTCAATACTGCTTTGGCTATTCAGGGTCTTTTGTGTCACCATACAAATTTTAAGATTTTTTGTTCTAGTTCTGTAAAGAATTCCATTGGTAGTTTGATAGGGATTGCACTGAATCTGTAGATTGCTTTGGGTAGTATAGTCATTTTCACAATATTGATTCTTCCAATCCAAGAACATGGTATATCTCTCCATCTATTTGTATCATCTTTAATTTCGTTCATCAGCGTCTTATAGTTTTCTGCATACAGGTCTTTTGTCTCCCTAGGTAGGTTTATTCCTAGGTATTTTATACTTTTTGTTGCAAAGGTAAATGGGAGTGTTTCCTTAATTTCTTTTTCAGATTTTTCATCATCAGTGTATAGGAATGCAGGAGATTTCTGGGCATTAATTTTGTATCCTGCAACTTTACCAAATTCATTGATTAGCTCTAGTAGTTTTCTGGTGGCATCTTTAGGATTCTCTATGTATTGTATCATGTCATCTGCAAACAGTGACAGTTTTACTTCTTCTTTTCCAATTTGGATTCTTTTTATTTTTCTTCTCTGATTGCCATGGCTAGGACTTCCAAAACTATGTTGAATAATAGTGGTGAGAGTGGACATCCTTGTATTGTTCCTGATCTTAGAGGAAATGTTTTCAGGTTTTCACCATTGAGAATGATGTTTGCTGTGGGTTTGTCGTATATGGCCTTTATTATGTTGAGGTAGGTTCCCTTTATGCCCACTTTCTGGCGAGTTTTTATTACAAATGGGTGTTGAATTTTGTCAAAAGCTTTTTCTGCATCTATTGAGATGAGCATATGGTCTTTCTTCTTCAATTTTTTAATATGGTCTATCACATTGATTTGAGTATATTGAAGAATCTGTGCATCCCTGGGTTAAATCCCACTTGATCATGGTGTATGATCCTTTTAACGTGCTGTTGGATTCTCTTTGCTAGTATTTGGTTGGGGATATTTGCATCTATGTTCATCAGTGATGTTGCTCTGTAGTTTTCCTTTTTTGTGACATCTCTGTCTCGTTTTGGTATCAGGGTGATGGTGGCCTCATAGAATGAGTTTGGGAGTGTTCCTCTGCTATTTTTTGGAAGAGTTTGAGAAGGATGGGTGTTAGCTCTTTTCTAAATGTTTGATAGAATTCACCTGTGAAGCCATCTGGTCCTAGACTTTTGTTTGTTGGAAGATTTTTAATCACAGTTTCAATTTCATTACTTGTGACTGGTCTGTTCATATTTTCTATTTCTTCCTGATTCAGTCTTGGGAGATTGTACCTTTGTAAGAATTTGTCCATTTCTTCCAGGTTGTCCATTTTATTGGCATAGAGTTGCTTGTAGTAGTCTCTTAAGATGCTTTGTATTTCTGTGGTGTCTGTTGTAACTTCTCCTTTTTCATTTCTAATTTTATTGATTTGAGTCCTCTCCCTCTTGATGAGTCTGGCTAGTAGTTTATCAATTTTGTTTATCTTCTCAAAGAACCAGGTTTTAGTTTTATTGATCTTTGCTATTGTTTTCTTTGTTTCTATTTCATTTATTTCTGCTCTGATTTTTATGATTTCTTTCCTTCTGCTAACTTTGGGTTTTGTTTGTTCTTTCACTAGTTCCTTTAGGTATAAGGTTATATTGTTTATTTGAGATTTTTCTTGTTTCTTGAGGTAGGCTTGTATAGCTATAAACTTCTATCTTAGAACTGCTTTTGCTGCATCCCATAGGTTTTGGATCATCATGCTTTCATTGTCATTTGTCTCTAGGTATTTTTTGATTTTCTCTTTGATTTCTTCAGTGATCTCTTGGTTATTTAGTAACGTATTGTTTAGCCTCCATGTCTTTGTGTTTTTTACGTTTTTCTCCCTGTAATTCATTGCTAATCTCATAGCGTTGTGGTCAGAAAAGATGCTTGATATGATTTCAATTTTCTTAAATGTACTGAGACTTGATTTGTGACCCAAGATGTGATCTATCCTGGAGAATGTTCCGTGCACACTTGAGAAGAAAGTGTAATCTGCTATTTTTGGATGGAATATACTATAAATATCAATTAAATCTACCTGGTCTATTGTATCATTTAAAGCTTCTGTTTCCTTATTTATTTTCATTTTGGATGATCTGTCCATCGGTGTAAGTGAGGTGTTAAAAACCCCCACTATTATTGTGTTACACTCGATCTCCTCTTTTATAGCTGTTAGCAGTTGTCTTATGTATTGAGGTGCCTTTTCATCTTATCTATCTTTCTGTGAGTGTGGTCTTTTTCCACAGGCTGTAGGGTTGTAGTTCTTCTTGCTTCTGCTGTCTGCCCTCTGGTGGATGAGGCTATCTAAGAGGCTTGTGCAAGTTTCCTGATGGGAGGGACTGGTGGTGGGTAGAGCTGGCTGTTGCTCTGGTGGGCAGAGTTCAGTAAAACTTTAATCCATTTGACTGCTGATGGGTGGGGCTGGGTTCCCTCCCTGTTGGTTGTTTGGCCTGAGGTGACCCAACACTGGAGCCTGCAGGCTCTTTGGTGGGGCTAATGGCAGACTCTGGAGGGCTCATGCCAAGGAGTACTTCCCAGAACTTCTGCTTCCAGTGTCCTTGTCCTCATGGTGAGCCACAGCCACCCACCACCTCTGCAGGAGACCCTCCAACACTAGCAGGTAGGTCTGGTTCAGTCTCCCCTGGGGTCACTGCTCCTTCCTCTGGGTCCTGATGCGCACACTACTTTGTGTGTGCCCTCCAAGAGTGGAGCCTCTGTTCCCCCCAGTCCTGTCAGAGTCCTGCAATCAAATCCCACTAGGCTTCAAAGTCTGATTCTCTAGGAATTCCTCCTCCGTTGCCAGACCCCCAGGTTCAGAAGCCTGATGTGGGACTCAGAACCTTCACTCCAGTGGGTGGACTTCTGTGGTATAAGTGTTCTCCAGTTTGTGAGTCACCTACCCAGCAGTTATGGGATTTGATTTTATTGTGATTGCACCCCTCCTACCATCTCATTGTGGCTTCTCCTTTGTCTTTGGATGTGGGGTATCTTTTTTGGTGCGTTCCAGTGTCTTCCTGTCGATGATTGTTCAGCAGTTAGTTGTGATTCTGGTGTTCTCGCAAGAGGGAGTGAGAGCACATCCTTCTACTCCGCCATCTTGGTTCAGGCTGAATTTAGAAGGGAAAACTCAACGACACTGCCAAATGATAGCCCAGTTTTACAGGGTAGCTTCCCTGACTTTATAACGAGCAGTATTTTCATTCATCATTATTATGGTGACTCATTTTCTCATCTAATAGATGATGGCTCTTTCATTTCCTTCATAAATGTTGATGAATTTTTTCAATATCATCATCAGTACTTATTCTTGTAAAAATCTTTTCAGCAATTCTAAAGGAAGCATATTCTGCTGGAACATATGATCCTCCAAACTCCAGAACTCCACACGCCAGAGGCCCTCCTTTCCACACGTGCTGCCACTCCCCTTCTGTGCCTAAGTAGAGGCTCCACCCCATGCTTGAATGTCACCCTACTTAGGCCCCACCGCCCAAGAGGAAAAGTTTTAAATGTTGATTTGCATTTTAGAGGGGAAAAATGAAAATTCTTAGTCATGCATAGAATACTGATACTTTTTTGCTTAAATGTAGTATAAAGTTCAGTGGTTTGTTCCAGCACTCATTTGTATTTTTCTTTCATGACACATACTTTTAAATTTTTATATAATTAACTTAACTGCATATTCCTTTAGATTTTATTATTATTATTAAAGTTGTCTTTTTTAGCAAATATGGATTTTTATTTGAAAATTATTTTAATTTAATTTTAAAATTAGGTACTGTGTTAATTTGCTAGGGCTGCCATAATAAAAGACCACAGACTGGGTGGCTTAAACAACAAAAATATATTTGCTCATATTCTGAAGGCTAGAAAATTAAGATCAAGATGTGGGCAGGTTTGTTGTTTTCTGAGGCTTCTCTCCTTCCTTGCAATGGCCACCTTCTCACTATTTCCCCACACAAAGGTCTTCCCTCTATGTGTGCTCCTGTCTTATAAGGACATCAGTCATACTGGATTAGGACCCAACCTAATGACCTCATTTAATCTTAATTATCTCTTTAAAAACCCTATCTCCAAATACAAGTCACAGTGTGACTTACTGGGGTTAGGACTTTAACTTATGAATTTGGAGGGGCACAATTCAGCCCATAGCAGTAATCAAAATGTAACTGTTTTACATGATTGTTTCAGGAAAAAAGTTCTTAGCAGCATCATCTACTGGATTTCTCCTTATAGTCATTTATGATATATTGAGAATTCTAACTAGGTACTCATTTTTAAAATCACTGTTTTATTGAATCTGTTCTTTTGTTCTTAGAAGCTCTCAGAATGACTTTTTATCCTTAATGTCCCTAAATAATATTACAATGCATCTAAACATACAGATCATTTTTATTAAAAAATTTGCTGGAGACTTCCGGGAAGATGGCGGAAGAGTAAGACGCGGAGATCACCTTCCTCCCCACAGATACACCAGAAATACATCTACGCGTGGAACAACTCCTACGGAGCACCTACTGAACGCTGGCAGAAGACCTCAGACCTCCCAAAAGGCAAGGAACCCCCCACGTACCTGGTTAGGGCAAAAGAAAAAAAATAAACAGAGACAAAAGGATAGGGACGGCACCCGCACCAGTGAGAGGAAGCTGTGAAGGAGGAAAAGTGTCCACACACTAGGAAGCCCCTCGCGGGCGGAGACTGCAGGTGGCGGAGTGGGGGAGCTTCAGAGCCGCGGAGGAGAGCGCAGCCACAGGGGTGCGGAGGGCAAAGCGGAGAGATTCCAGCGCAGAGGATCGGGGCCGACTGGCACTCACCAGCCGAGAGGCTTGTCTGCTCGCCCACCGGGGCGGGCGGGGCTGGGAGCTGAGGCTCCGGCTTCTGTCGGAGCGCCCGGGAGAGGACTGGGGTTGGCAGCGTGAACACAGCCTGCAGGGCGTTAGTGCACCACGGCTAGCCGGGAGAGAGTCCGGGGAAAAGTCTGGACCTGCCAAAGAGGCAAGAGACTTTTTCTTCCCTCTTTGTTTCCTGGTGCACGAGGAGAGGGGATTAAGAACGCTGCTTAAGAGAGCTCCAGAGACGGGTGCGAGCCGCGGCTAAAAGTGCGGAGCCCAGAGACAGACATGAGACGCTAAGGCCGCTGCTGCCGCCACCAAGAAGCCTGTGTGCGAACACAGGTCACTATCCACACCCCCTTCCGGGGAGCCTGTGCAGCCCGCCAGGGTCCCGGGATCCAGGGACAACTCCCCCGGGAGAACGCACGGCGCGCCTCAGGCTAGCAACGTCACGCTGGTCTCTGCCGCTGCAGGCCCGCCCCACACTCCGTGACCCTCCCTACCCCCCGGCCTGAGTGAGCCAGAGCCTCCGAATCAGCGGCTCCTTTAAGCCTGTCCTGTCTGAACAAAGAACAGACGCCCTCCGGCAACCTACACGCACAGGCGGGGCCAAATCCAAAGCTGAGCCCCTGGGAGCTGTGAGAACAAAGAAGAGAAAGGGAAATCTCTCCCAGCAGCCTCAGAAGCAGCGGATTAAAGCTCCACAATCAACTTGATGTATCCTGCATCTGTGGAATACATGAATAGACAACGAATCATCCTAAATTAAGGAGCGGTGTGTATGAAAGGCTCTTGGTGCTGCAGCCAGGAGTTAGTGCTGTGCCTCTGAGGTGGGAGAGCCAACTTCAGGACACTGGTCCACAAGAGGCCTCCCAGCTCCACATAATATCAAACGGCAAAAATCTCCCAGAGATCTCAATATCAACGCCAGCACGCAGCTTCACTCAACGACCAGCAAGCTACAGTGCTGGACATCCCATGCCAAACAACTAGCAAGACAGGAACACAACCCCACCCATTAGCAGAGAGGCTGCCCAAAATCATAATAAGTCTACAGACACCCCAAAACACACCACCAGACATGAACCTGCCCACCAGAAAGACAAGATCCAGCCTCATCCACCAAAACACAGGCACTAGTACCCTCCACCAGGAAGCCTACACAACCCACTGAACCAACCTTAGCCACTGGGGACAGACACAAAAAACAACAGGAACTACGAACCTTCAGCCTGCAAAAAGGAGACCCCAAACACAGTAAGGTAAGCAAAATGAAAAGACAGAAAAACACACAGCAGATGAAGGAGCAAGATAAAAACCCACCAGACCTAACAAATGAAGAGGAAATAGGCAGTCTACCTGAAAAAGAATTCAGAATAATGATAGTAAAGATGAATCAAAATCTTGTAAATAGAATAGACAAAATGCAAGAATCAGTTAACAAGGACGTAGAAGAACTAAAGATGAAACAAACAATGATGAACAAAACAATAAATGAAATGAAAAATACTCTAGATGGGATCAATAGCAGAATAACTGAGGCAGAAGAATGGATAAGTGACCTGGAAGATAAAATAGTGGAAATAACTACTGCAGAG